>NC_025997.2:107005115-107112615 GCF_000442705.2 Elaeis guineensis | reverse complement strand
GTAGCAAGTTTGAACGAAAATAACATAGGTAGAATTTTAGGGTGAAATCCACTTGCATTGCATCCATTGTTGATAAAACTGTCCAAGAAAACTTAAGTTATAGCAATTGTAGGATGGATGAAAAAGTTATAGGTGACATACCAAAGCTTTGTCAATGCAATTTGTCTCTACAAATTGATAGCAAGAGTCAAACTTTTAGTGAGTAAATTGATGGTAATACCCCTACCATCAATTTAGTTTTAATTTGGCATGAAAAACGTGCCATCAGTAGGAATTCTGCTTCAAGATTTCGTCCATAACTGCATTAATTAAAGTTGGGGTCAATTGCACCTAGGTTATTAACAGTTCAATTTGAGAATGGCTAGGTCAGCTTAAGATGTTTTTTGCATCTAATAGTGCTCTTAAGTCATGGGATTAGTTTCTAGAAGCCATATTCTGGATGCTCTTGCAGTTCTAGTCAAATTGTAGAAGCACCCCAACATTCTAGTCATTTTAAATGGCCCTAAAGCAACAGACACCACATTTATTCATATCATTTTGCATCATACTAAATTGAATTAAAGTTCTTTTGTGCATCATAGTAAATCGATTTAGAAGTCTTTGAAGCTCAATTATGAGCTTTCTTAGTGCATTACAAGAAAATGGGGTTTCAGTGATGAGTTTTATAACAGCAACAATATTTGCCTCAAAAAATGATTTGCATGTATAGCAATAAAAGTCCTCAATTCAACTCAACAAGCCTTCATCCCAACTTGGGATCAGCTACAGGAATCCTTTTTTTCCATTTTATTTTGTTTAGGGCCACAATTTTTGAAAGATGTAGTAATAATAAATCTTTTATACTATTTTATTCTATATGATTTTTTGTCTATCTCTACCTCTCTTCTACTTGTATCAGATCACTCCTTCGTCTCGATGCATTTCTCGACCTATGTTGTATATATGTAGATCATCTAAGTTGTTATTTTTCTCAACTTATCTTTAATTAGGGCAACTCTATCTTCTGACTGATCTTATTTATTATTCTTTCTTATATAATTACATATCCATCTCAACATTCTCATTTTAACGATACTCATCTTGTGCACATATTGTTTTCTAATTCCAAATATTCTGTGCCACAAACTTAGATGTCCAAATAACTAGCTTGATCACATAATTATCATAGTTGCACTTTCTCATTTTTTAACCACTTTGATCCTATAGATAACATCTTCTTCAATCTCTCATTTTTTTTTAAAATTTTTAGTTGATCTTAAATATAAAAAAAATTCAGTCTTAGAAACATCATGATACTCAATTTTCACTCCACATTTATCTTTATCCCTAATTTTACTAATATCATATTCAATATATCCCATCTTGGAACTAATTAACCTAATACCTTTATGTTGGTGCACAATTCCGCCGATGTCGGATGAAGCTGGAGTCGAGGGGATCACGGCCGCTGTCGGGACCTGCAAGGAAAGTCTAAAACGGAGTCGGAAGTGCTCCGACAAGATCCTTCGACGCTCAAGTCAGTACTCTGCTTCAACAGAAATGGAGCACTCGAATGAAATTTTAGTAAAGTACTGACTTGAGCGTCGGAGGGTCTTGCCGGAGCACCCCCGACTCCGGTTTAGGCTTCTCTTGCAGGTCCCGATGGCGGACGTGATCCCCTCGACTCCAGCTTCATCCGGCATCGATGGAATTCTACACCAACAGAATTGACGCTAGAGAGAGGATCTGTGTCTTCGCAGGATCCTTGTTCTTAAAGGAGTACTCAACGAAATTATCTCTGGTCATCTTCTTCGACATCTTCTTCTTCTTCTTTGATCAGATCCAAACCTGATGCCTCCCCGAAAGGCATCCATCAGGCGATCTATGGCCTCCATGGCCAGATCTCAGCAAGATCCGCCAGCTCCGGCCTCGTCTCCAATTTTTCAGGCTCCTCCTCCTCCGACAACGACAGTCAGCATGGAGCAGTTCGACCTGCTGATTTAGCAGGTCAGGGGCCTCACCGAAGCGGTGCAGGCCATGCAGCAGCAGCAGCAGCCGCAGGTATCTATGCGGCTGGAAAGAGCATCGTCGGAGTTCCAGAAGCCAGCGATCGGGCGGCCCACTTGGGCCAGTCACCCTGTATCCCCCAGAAAGGAGAAGCAGAGGGCGGAGAGCCCTCTGTCTGATTATGATTCCACCCCCGAAGGGTCTCTATCTCCGTTATGCCAGAAGACCCTCGAGATTCGCAATCGAGAGAATCCCCTGGATCAAAGGTTTCAAGAGATAAATCGGCAAATTGAAGAGCTCTGCTATGCTTTCCCTGCTTACGGTGAGGATATCTATACTGACCCTCCTTTTTCTCAAAGGATTATGCAGGAACCGATCCCGTCGAACTTCAAGCTCTTCCAATTTGAGAGCTATGACGGGACCTCAGATCCTGTTGACCATCTGGAGGCCTTCCGGACAATGATGCTGCTCCATGGCATGCCAGATGCCATCCTGTGTCGAGCTTTTTCATCTACTTTGAAGGGAGCAGCAAGAAATTGATACTCGACACTGAAGTCGGATACTATCCTCTCCTTTGATCAAATGAGCCACCAGTTTGTGGCTTATTTCGTCAGCAGCCGACGTCCCCGGAGAGGTTCAGAGTTCCTCATCAACATCAAGCAAAAGGAGGGAGAATCCATCTGAATTTATGTCAACCATTTTAATGCTGCCGTATTGGAGGTTCGAAACTTGGACCAATCAGTTGCAATGGCCATCCTGAAGAGTGGTCTTCAAAAGAATGACCTTCTATTTTCTCTGAAAAAGAAGAATCCCAGGGACTTCGCTGATTTGTTGGTTCAGGCCGAAGGATATGCCCGAGCAGAGGAAGCCTTCAAGCTGAAGGATGAGGAGACCGCGAAGGAGCGGTAGGCGGGTGACTCCGGTAAGCCCGCAGCTGAAAAAGGGCCGAGTGAAGCTCAGCTACATTCTCGAACTCCCCTCGGACACAAGCGTGTCCGAACTCTCTTCCGAGCTCGTAGGTAGAGAAGTCCAGATCGCAGAGTTCGACAGAGCTCTCCCCCAGGAAGATTCTACAACTACGCCCCTCTCAATACTCCAAAAACTCAAATGCTGATGGAGATCAGGGAGCAACTGCCAAGACTGGAAAGGATGAGCACACACCCCGAGAAGCGTAACCTTAACAAGTTCTGCCTCTATCATCGTGACCACGGCCACAACACAGAGGAGTGTATTCAGCTCCGAGATGAGATCGAAGAGCTCATCAGATGAGGTTGGTCAACAGATTCATCCGACACCGGCCTGAAGGTAGGAAAGATCGACCGAGGGCCCTACCATAATCAGAGCCACCAAGGAGGAAAGAACAGTCTGAAGATCAACCTCCAATCAGAATCATCAACACCATCTCTGGAGGACCTCGGTGGGGAGCAGCCAGTGGATCGATCGGACCGCCCAAACGGTAGAGGACTGAAGAATCTATAACCTTTACTGAAGAAGATGCCCAGGGGATTCAATTCTCCGATAATGATGCAGTTGTAGTTTCTTTAAATATTGCTGACTATGATGTACGCCGCATTCTTGTTGATAATGGAAGCTCGGTCGATATTTTATTTTACGATGCATTCTCAAAAATATCTATTCTAGATGATTGATTAGGACCGATAAGCTCCCCATTGGTAGGGTTTACTGGCGATGCTGTGTCAGTGGAAGGAGTAATAACTTTGACCGTAGTTGCAGGTCAGTACCCAAAATAATCTAGAGCATAAGTGGATTTCCTGGTAGTAAGGGCACCGTTTGCCTACAACGCAATACTCGATCGACCTGGCCTCAACGTCCTCCGAGCTGTGGTATCGACCTATCATTTAAAATTAAAATTTTCTACAAGCCAAGGGGTTGGAGAGGTCAGAGGAGATCAAGTCCTGGCAAGACGCTGCTACAACATAGCCTTACAAAGAAATGGTCAGTCTGACCCCTATCCGGTTGATGGATTAGACACCCGCAACGACCTTGCTAAAGAACGGGGTGAGCCAATTGAAGATCTTGTCTCAATTCCTTTGAACGATGGGAATGAAGAGCAAGTGGTGAAGATTGGCTCCAACTTGGGAGAAGAGATACGGACACAGCTCATCAATTTTCTACAAAAAAATATGAATATTTTTGCTTGGGTTCCGACGGACATGTCGGAGATTGATGCAAAAGTCATGGAACATCGTCTAGCTATTGATCCCAAATATCGACCGATGAAGGAAAAAATCCAAGGTCATGCACTAGAAAGGCAGAAGGCAATAGTTGAGGAAGTTGATAAACTCCTGAAAGTCGGGTTCATCAGAGAAGTCAACTATCCGAACTGGGTCTCCAATGTGGTTCTCGTCAAGAAGGTGAACGGCAAGTGGAGGATGTGTATAGACTTTAAAAAGCTGAACAAAGCCTGCCCGAAGGATAGTTATCCTCTACCCAGAATTGATCAATTAGTGGATGCAACCTCGGGCCACGAGCTTCTCACTTTTATGGATGCATTCTCTGGCTACAATCAAATCAGGATGGCACCAGAGGACGAAGAAAAGACTACTTTTATCACTGACCGTGGTCTTTACTGTTACAGGGTCATGCCTTTTAGTCTAAAAAATGTAGGAGCAACCTATCAACGGCTGGTGAACAAGATCTTCAAAGAGCAGATCGGCCGCAACATGGAGGTCTACGTAGATGACATGCTTGTAAAAAGTAAATCTTCAATGAACTACATCGCCGATCTTGAGGAGACCTTCAGCGCCCTTCGAAAATACAAGATGAAGCTGAACCCAACCAAGTGCACTTTTGGAGTAACCTCAAAAAAATTCTTGAGCTTTATGGTATCAGGGCGCGGGATAGAAGCAAATCCAAAAAAGATTCGTGCCATCCAGAAAATGACCGTCCCGAAGTCAATAAAAGAAGTTCAGCACCTTACTAGGAGAGTAGCAGCTCTGAATTGCTTTGTCTCAAGGTCGGCTGAACGGTGCCTTCCTTTCTTTCAGACTCTCAAGCAGTCGAAGAACTTCTGTTGGACCACTGAATATCAGCAAGTGTTTGAAGAATTGAAGAACTACCTCGGCTCACCTCCGCTATTGGCAAAGCCCGAACCTGAAAAGGAGTTATTCCTATACCTGACGGTCTCCCCTGTGGCTCTCGCAGCAGTTCTGGTTAAGGAAGAAGCAAAAATTCAATGGTCGATCTACTACATAAGTCGAGTATTGAGAGATGCCAAAACTAGGTACACTAAATTAGAGAAACTAACTTACGTCCTGTTGATTGCAGTCTGAAGGTTCCGACCTTACTTTCAAGGGCACACCATAACACTGCTCACCGACCAGCCGATTAAGGCAGTTCTGCATCGAGCAGATGCTTTCAGAAGGATAGCGAAATGGGCAGTCGAGCTCACAAAATTTGACATCAACTATCGACCTCGATCGACGATAAAAGCCCAGATTTTAGCAGACTTCATAGTGGAATGCACCATCCCGGAAGAAGCCGAACTTGAATGAGGTGAAATTGACAACCCAGGGCTCCAGCCAAACTCCCCTGAGAAAAGAATAGATCTCCCTGATGGTTTTTGGGCTCTCTATGTGGACGGTTCCTCTAACATATCAGGTGCGGGTGCGGGCCTGATCTTGGTCAATCCGGAAGGAATTATCATGGAGTACGTGCTGCGCTTCGAATTCTCTGCGATAAATAACGGAGCAGAATATGAAGCTCTGATTGTAGGACTGAAGATCGCCAAAGAATTAGAAGTAGATCGGCTCCAAATCTACAGTGACTCTCAATTAGTGGTGGGACAAGTCAGCGGAAACTATGAAGCTCGGGAGGACAGTATGGCCAAGTATCTGGAAAAGATAAAAGAGATCATCTCTGCCTTTAGCAACTTTGACATCAAGCAGATTCTAAGAGCAGAAAATACCAGGGCCGATCTTCTCTCCAAGTTGGCTACACTGGCTCTGGCTGAACTATCCAAGGAAGTCCTCTTTGAAGTTATGAAATGTCCAAGTACGGAAGAACCATAACTTGTAATGGAGATCAGCCATGAATCCAGCTGGATTGACCCACTGGTTGCATACCTCAAAGATGGGGTTCTTCCCCATGATGCAAAAGAAGCTCGGAAGCTTAGAAACCAGGCCTCCTAGTCAATCCGAAAGGAATTATCACGGAGTATGCGCAGCGCTTCGAATTCTCTGTGATAAATAACGAAGCAGAATATGAAACTCTGATTGCAAGACTGAAGATCGCCAAAGAATTAGAAGTAGATCGGCTCCAAGTCTACAGTGACTCCCAATTGGTGGTGGGATAAGTCAGTGGAAACTATGAAGCTCGGGAGGACAGTATGGCCAAGTATCTCGAAAAGATAAAAGAGATCATCCCTGTCTTTAGCAGCTTTGACATCAAGCATATTCCAAGAGCAGAAAATACCAGGACCGATCTTCTCTCCAAGTTGGCTACACTGGCTCCGACTGAACTATCCAAGGAAGTCCTCTTTGAAGTTATGAAATGTTCAAGTACGGAAGAACCGTAGCTTGTAATGGAGATCAGCCATGAACCCAGCTGGATTGACTCACTGGTTGCATACCTCAAAGATGGGGTTCTTCCCCATGATGCAAAAAAAGCTCGGAAGCTTAGAAATCAGGTCTCCTGATATATCCTTTATGAGGACAAGCTGTACAAGAGGTCGTACTCTTTGCTCCTCCTGAAATGTCTCCAGCCTTCTGAAGCCGACTTTGCCCTGTGAGAGGTACATGAAGGAGTCTGCGGAAGTCACCTGGAGGCCAGATCTTTATCCCACAAACTGCTCTGACAAGGTTATTACTGGCCTACAATGTACCACGACTCCATTGAATATGTCAGAAAGTATGATCGATGTCAGAGATATGCGAATATCCAAAGACAGCCCACCTCCGAACTTACACCCTTGAGTGCCCCATGGCTATTTGCACAATGGGGGATGGATATCCTTGGACTTTTTTTCATGGCGTCCGGGCAGCGGAAGTTCCTTCTGGTGGCAATTGACTACTTTACCAAGTAGGTCAAAGCCGAACCTTTGGCGAAAATCACAGAAGCTAAAGTGCAGGACTTCGTTTGGAAGATAATTGTTTGTAGGTTCGGCTTATCCAGAACTCTCATTACTGATAATAGGCGATAATTTGCTGGAGCAAGGTTTGCTGAATTTTGTGAGGACTTAAACATCTCCCATAACTTCACGTCAGTAGCCCATCCGCAGGCAAATGGAGAAGCCGAGGTGACTAACAGGACTCTGTTGCAAGGAATCAAGGCGAGACTTGAAAAAGCAAAGGAAACTTGGGCAGATGAGCTTTATCATGTGTTATGGGCATACCGAACTACCCAAAGATTGCCCATAGAGGAGACCCCCTTTGTCTTAGCCTTCAGAACAGAAGCCGTTATCCCGATTGAACTCAAGCTTCCGTCGGCATGAGTCGTGGCATTCGACGAGCAGCGCAACTCACAGGATCTCAAGGCCAACCTCGACTTGTTAGAAGAAAAGTGAGAGACAGCTCAAGTTCGGATGGCAGCCTACAAGCAGAAAGCAGCCCGATCTATAACTCTCGAGTCAAGAGCAAAGCCTTCAGAGCGGGGGACTTAGTACTTCGGCGAGCCGCTGTTTCACAACCTCAGAACCAAGAGAAACTTGCCCCAAACTAGGAAGGCCCGTATGAAGTCAAGAAGGTAGTCTGGCCTGGAACATACTATCTAAAAGAGCTTGGAAGAGTGGACCTTCTGCGACCATGAAATTCAAAAAATTTATGAATATATTATCGATAATTTTGCCTTAAATAAAAGTTTCATATTCGCATATCTTTTCTTTTGACATGAGCTTATAACGACAGGGAGTAGCTCCTTCAGACAATCGAAACTAAGCGTGTCAGGAACAAGAGGAGAACCTCATCCCGACACAAATGAAGATCCGATTATTTAGAGATCGGATGGAGGGAGAGACCCTCGCAATGGCCCTTATGCGCCCCCACAGTCATATTAGGAACAGAAAGAGAACCTTGTCCCAATATGAGCAAAGTCGAAGATCCGGTTATTAAGAGATCGGATGGGGGGAGAGGCCCTCGCAACGGTCCTTATGCGCCCCCACAGCCATGTTAGGAACAGGAGGAGAACCTCATCCTAACATGAGCAAAGTCGAAGACCCAGTTATTAAGAGACCGGATGGGGGGAGAGGCCCTCGCAACTGTCCTTATGTGCCCCCACAGTCTTGTTAGGAACAGGAGGAAAATCTTATCCTAACATGAGCTGAAATTGACTGTGTCGGGAACAGGAGGAGAACCTCGTCCTGACACAAACGAAGACCTGATCGTTTAAGATCAGATGAGGGGAAAAGCCTCCTCAATGGCTCCTCTACACCCCTACAACCCTGTTAGGAGCAAAGAAAAAATCTTTGCCCAAATATAAAAAAAAGGAGAGAGAAAAAGGAAAAGCAACGAGCTATGCCAGAGATAAGAAAAAAATAAACTACATCTAAGACACAAGGGACCTCGTCTCAATGAGGAAGAAAACTCTTGTCAAAAATCCTCAGTCTCTAAAGGGGAACCCAACACTAGCAGGAGAAAATAGACTTCCTCAAAGTAACGAGAAGTTTGGGCCCCAAGATCGAATACTAGGAGAAAATGTCAAATTTGAATGGCCTCGAAAAGACCTTCGGTCATGAACAAAAAGGGCGAATCAACGTGGTGATGATCAGGAACCTTCAAACAATGTCGACATCGAATAAAACAAAAGATAAGAGAAGCTCGGTAAACGACAACTCAGAGCAAGAATAGACAAGGTAATGAGAAAATTCTTTTTCATTTCATTAGTAAAGAGAGCATTACAAAAGCCTTTGAAGGCCAAAAAAAAAAAACAACAAAAAAAGAAAAGAATACATGGAACAAAAGGTAAAAGAAGCTCGGCTTCTTCTGACTTCGAACTCTCAATTCCAGTCATAATAAGGGATTGCTTTAAGTTCTCAACTTCTTCTTCCAGTTCCTTCTTTCTTAACAGCATCTCCTGATACATTTGGTGAAACCGCTGGCTTTCGTCCTTCGATTCTCGAAGCCTTTTTCTCAGAACTTTGGACTCTGCTTCTGCATCTTTGATCGCCTGCTGCTCATAGGTCAACTGAATTTTCAGCCACTGCAGTTCGATCTTCTCTTTCTCAAGGGCTACGGACAGTTCTTCCATGATCCCCCTCAAGGATCGAAGCTTGTCGGAGCCTTGAACCGAAATGGCCTGGGCTCTTTCGGACAACTGCTTCTGAAGGCGAGCAACCTCGTCGGTTACCGTCTTGAGCCTCCTTCTGTAGTTATCTATTTGCCCGCATCAGTCGACTCGGTAAGTGTTGTAATTCATTTTGGCATCCTGTAGCTGCTTCTGGAGGTCGAAGAATTTCTTTGACCAGTCCCAACCGTAGTCAGCCTGAGTTGGAAGCCAGAACGAGCTCCCTTCCAATTGGCTGATCTTCTCCCGTGCGGCCGCCAACTCGACCTCGAGGGAGCTGATCTTGGAGGCCTGAGTCCCAGATCGGTCGCTGGCGCATTTCTGGAGTTTCTCAAGCTTCTTCTCGAAGTTGGCCTTCTTCCGACTATAGTCCATGAAGTCCTTTTTGTGGAGGTCCCAAAGGCAAGTAACCTTCACGGTGGCTTTCGAATGGCTCTTCCTCAGCCTGTGAAGTTCGTCGTCCATCTTCTTTGATTTCTTCGTTAGGTGACGAACTTTTCTTCTCAGATCTCAGATCATAGACTTCAAAAGAATCTCCTGCAGTAGGGGAAGAGCTTCAGCAGGGCACTGTTGTCGGAAAACAAGAGCATCACAACGTAAATCATTGCAAGAAAAAAAAAGAGGAAAAAGGAAGTAAAAAGAGAAAAAGGGGCTCCTTGTAAAAAAGAATCTGATTTCATTGATTGAATAATTCTTATGTACAAGAGAAAGAGAAAAAAAATTGTAACAAAGGAAAAATACAAAATTAGAGGTCTCGGACCTCTGGAGCAGAAGTGGAGGAGCTTGGCGCCCCCGAAAGGTCGGTCACGATAGCTATGGCAATTGAAGAGGTCCCGGCTAGAGGTAGACTGGTAGCAGCTTCGGAAGGTCCGACTTCATCATCGGATGCTTTATCCAGAAAGCTGAGGTCGAGTTCGAAAAACCTCTCGACCACCTTCTCCTGGCAAAGCTTGAAGCCTTTGATAAAGGCGGTCTGGCCGAACTTGATATTCAGATCCCTCATCTTGGAGGAGGTCTTGAACTCCTCCACTGCTTGGGCCCTTACCTCCGAGACTAAGGTCGAGATCTGCTCCTTCAGCTTGGAGACCTCGACCTCTGCCTTCCTTCTTTCCTCTTCCAAAGCAGCTTTCAGATCCGTCGAAGTTTGTTCCTCCTTCTGGAGCACCTCTTGGAGACTCGTGACTTCGGCGACCTTCTCCTTAAGACGGGCAGCCTCAGTCTGGCGACCTTCCTTCGCCTGGGCTGCTTCCTTTTTTGCATTGTTCATCGCCTCGATGTTGGCGATGAGTTGGTGTCCAATCTGCAAGAGTGGCCAGGAAGTCAATATGAAAGCTAAGGAATGAACTAAGTGAAGAAGCAAAAAGAAAAAAAAAATAAATCGGCTTACCTCAATAAAGGACCCTAGAGAGTCCCAAACCCACTGTTCAGGATCGGCATGGACGATCCTGTGGACGATCTCGGGCAAAATACACCCGTCGACCAACCTTTTTATTAAATCCCTATTGTTGAAGGGATTCTCCCCTAGATTCTCTTCGGAGCCGTTGGACCTTTCGATGGCAGCCCACTGCTGCTGATCTTTCGGACCACCATCTTCTTCCTTCTCTTCCTTTCGGCCCCCGGCACCTCCTCGGGACGGGACTCTGGAGCGGGAACCTTGGTCAGAGGGCTTCTTGAAGAAGCTCGGGGGACTGCGGGCTTGACGTCGGAGGGGGCATCAATGACAATGGCCGCCTGGGCAAGCACGGCCGAGCTTGTCTCCTCTACCCTCACCTTCTTCGCCGACCTAGAAGTTGTGGCGCCTTTCCTCTTGTGGGCCTTGAGATCCTTGGCTAATACCTGAACTGTGTCTGCATCCATGTCTACAATGAAAAAAGATCGGCACAACTTAGAAACAGAATAAGAGAAAGAGGAAGCAGTGAACGACTTGAGAAAGAAAAAATACCGACAGGGTCGAGAGGGCTCAGGCCGACATTGAATAAAACTTGCTCCTTCAGAAGGTCGGAGAGGAGAGGAGTTGGATAAGTCTTGAGTTTATTGGAGGCTTCAAGATCGTCCTTTCCCAGGCTAGAAGCCCGACGGACGGAGTCTCTCAGGGAGCCCTAGGGGGGCAACCCCAGCATCAGGGTCGGACATCGGACGTAGAAGTACCTCTCCTTCTAGTTGTGGATAGAAGAGGGGGCACCTTTCAGCAACCCCTTTCTACCGAACTGAGGGGAGAAGTACCATCAGTCTTTTGTCGAAGGATAATGCTTAAAGGTATAAAAGTTTCTAAACAAGAAAAAAGTTAGCCGGACTTCAGCTAAATGACAGAGGGAAAGAAATCCTGTCAGAAATCTAAAGGAGTTCGACGCTACAGAAACTAGAGAAATGTTTAAGAAATGAAAAAAAGCAACAACAAAAAGTGAGAGTGGAAGTCAAAGCCCGGCACGGAAGGCTTCCTAGTATAAACAAAAGCGGCCAGAGGGAGGGGCGCTAGCCCGGTCAGTTGGCCCGGGAAGCTCAAGCTCATACTTCGGAGGAACCCCGTATTGAATCCTAATCAGCGAGAGTTCGTCCGAGGTCAAAGAGCTGGGAATGGTGTCTGGTACAAAGACCGGATGAGGTCCAATCTTAAGTATGGGTTCATCTACAGTACTAGGATTTTTGGGGGCTGGAGCTGACGAGCTTCTAGAACTGTTAGAGGAGGAAGTGTTGGAGGATATTTTGAATCAAATGAAAAACTCAAAAAATCTCAAAAAAATTGAAAAAAATAGGAAACAAAGTGCTCGCAGAGAAATCGAACAGGCAAAATGCAGAGGAGGAAAAATGGAAGAACAGCAAGAAGAAAAAGGGTTCCGGAACTATCCTAGGCTGGTCCGAGAGGTGCAGGAGGGCAGCGAAGGTGATGGAGGTCGACCTGAAGGGCGTCTAAGATTGAGAGGGACATTGAAAGAGGACGAAGCTCTCAGAGAAGAAGAGGGGACTGAAGAAAAATCTCAGGCAAGGTGAAACCCCTGAAGGAGGGGGACGGATTTAAATAGACCTCAGGGTCCGACGCAATAATGATTGCAGATCTCCTTTGACTGACCTACAACCACCGCGTGTCCCACTCGTCGTGGCAGACGGCTGACGACTGACAGAATCATTATTGCACTATACCTAGGGCAATGCTCTAGTAAAAATTCTGAAAAAATCTTTTCGGATCGCCTCAATTTGAAAAAACTCCAGCACCGACGCGCCAAACACCAAAATATCTGGAAACGATCGAGTACGAAAATCAAGGGGGCAATTTTGGCTGTGAAAATTTCTCTGTACTTCTTTCATTCGAAATTCGAATTCAGAAGTAGAGAGACTAGTGTTGGGTATAAAATAACCCCAGCCAAAGTTTGTAAGAGGCCAACCCTCCCAGGACTCTTCCAGCTTCCGACCTTGTGCGGCGTCTTTCTGAACTCCCCCAGCCGTCCGAGCTTCCACAGTACCATCCGGACTCCTCCAGCAGTCGACCTTCCACAGTGTCCTCCAGATTCCTCCAACGAACAAACTCCTATCGTACCCTCCGAATTTCTCCGATAATGAGCTCCTTCAGTCATCTATCAGACTGCTCCAAATGCTCTCTGGGCTTCACTATCAGCCGATTTTCTACAGTGATCGACTACTCTCCAAATCTCTTCCAGACTTCCTCCTGTCATGATCGATTTTACTCCGAGCTTCTTCTGGACTTCGTCAATGTCCGAGCTTCTCCAGCAGCAGGACTTCTATAGTAACCAGACTCCATCCAAGTTTTTACAGTGATCGACCGCCTTCCGAATTTCATCCGAGCTTCTACAGTAAGCGAATTCCGTCCGAACTTCTATTGCAAGAGGACTTCATCCGAGTTTCTACGGTAAGTGAACTTTATCCGAGCTTCTACAATAAGCGGTTTCCATCCGAGCTTCCATGGAAACCGATTTTCATCTGAGCTTCTACAATAAGCGGCCTCATTTTGGACTCCTATAAGAATCGGACTCCGTCCGAACTTTTACAGTGGATGGATTTCAGACGAACTTCTACAATGGACGGACTCCAATAGTCAGATTTCTACAGTGACCGACTGTCTCCGGTGTCTTCCGTACTTCTCTAGCCATCAACCTTCAACAGCACCAACCGGACTTCAACAGTGCCAACCAGACCCCTCCAACAGATAAATTCCCTCCGGACCCCTCTAGCGATCGACCTTCCACAGTGTCCTCCAGACTCCTCCAGCGGATGAACTTCCACAACGCCTTCTGGACTCTTCTATCAGTCAACCTTCTATAGCGTCTTTCGAATTCCGCTATCGGTTGACCTTCTGTCGGATTTCTCATGCAACTGGACTTCTCCAACGGACAGTCTTCAGACAAGCTTCTACATCAGACAAATTTTAGACGGACTTCTCTAGCAATCAGACTCCAGTCGAATTTTTCCAACAGAAAGTTTCCATCCGGACTTCTACAGCAGATGACTTCCGTCTACAGCATCAACGCCTAAGGCACCCAACAACAGTTAACCCGTCAGCAACCTCAAAAATATCAGAGCTTCTCCTAGATTGCTGAGACAGAGAGCTATTCCGCTCCACCAGACGTCCCAACCGAGCTTCAGCCGTCCGGTCCGAACTCTCCGGCAAGTTGCGACAACGGATGCCACTCCACTCTCTGTAACAAACTCTACGTGGCCCCACCACTCTCCGGCAAGTCGCGACAACGGACACCACTACTCTCCGTAACAAACTCCACGTGGTCTCGAACAGCCCACTACCAGGCAGTTACGAACGTCGCTGTCAATCGGTTACGCTCTCCCATCTATAAAAGAGACCCCCCAGATACGTTCTCCTCTAAACTCTAAGCACTATCTCTAAACTCTGCTAAAATCCCATTCGAGTGCTCCATTTCTGTTGAAGCAGAGTACTGACTTGAGCGTCAGAGGGTCTTGTCGGAGCATCCCGACTCCGGTTTAGACTTTCCTTGCAGGTCCTGACGGCGGTCGTGATTCCCTCGACTCCAGCTTCATCCGGCATCGACGGAATTCTGTACCAATATTTTATATTATAATACACTCCTCTATAAATTTGATTAATGATTAACTCTAGCTTTAGTTTTATTGACTAATATAATATCATCAGTGAATAGCATGCACCTAGAATATCATCCTAAATATGTTGGGTAAACTCATCTATAATTAGTGCATAAAAAAAAGACTTAGAGTAGGCCCTTGATGTAAACTAATTATGATTTAAAACTCATTAGTATTATCATTAGTAATTCTCACACTAGTAACTGCTTCATTATATTTCTCCTTAATCATATTAAAAAAAAATATATATATTTTTTTGACTTCATATCATAAGATTTCTCTAAGAACTTTTCTACCATGTACTTTATCTACATCAATGAAAATCATATCAAGATTTTATATCTTTTCTTTATATTTCCCCATTGTCCTCTAGAAAACAAAAATAAAATCTATATTTGACCTTCTTGGCATAAAACTAAGATAATTTTTTAATATTTTATATGCTCAATCATCCTGTCTCAAAGTTTTATAGTATGGTTCATAAGTTTGATACCATGATATTAGAATAATTTTCAGTACCATATTTATTTTTATAGATTAGTATTGTTTTAGATTTCCTTCATTCGTTAAGCACCTTTTTGATTTTTAAAATTTTATTAAACAAATTAATCAATGAAGTTACTCTCACGTTACCTAAACACTTTCAAATCGTAAAAGGGATTCCATCAGGTCTTTTCCTATTTTTATCTCCTTTATAGCCTCTTTTACTAATTATACATGTATCCTTGATATTTCTATCCATAGAACTATTAAAGCATCCTAAACCATTTACATGACTTCATGGATTAGATTATCAAAATAACATCTCCATCTCTCTTTGATCTTGTCCACCTTAACCAAAAGTTTTTTTTTTTTTTCATCTTTTATGCACTTACCAATTGAACTTTCTAATTCCACCGCCAAGTTTTCTTACTGAATGGCTCTTTTTCTTTAATTCGTATAATATTTCCGTAGTCACATTCTTGATACTCTTAGCCATCTTTTCCCACGATATTAATTTTCCTATATAGTACCCTATTTTTCTTCCTTTAACACTCCATCTTTAAAAGCTACTTATTTCTCTCCTTACAAATTCTATCAACTAGTTCTTGGGTTCCCCTTTTTTCAAAAAACAATTAGTTATACTCTTCATTTCTTGATACACATTGAAAACCATCAATCTATAATGGCTAGTCAAAGTCTTACTAGTATAACTATACAATCTTTACATAAATTTGATCGATCTTTCTAGAAAAAAATCTATTTAACTAGTTTATACCCACTTTTAAAAGTTATCAAGTGAAGCGTCCTTTTAAAGCAAGTCTAACTAACACTAGATCATATGCCATGAGAAACTCCAAAATTGCATTTTGTTTCTTATTTCTATCTCTAAAACCGTAACCTCCATGGCACTCTTTCCAGATCTACATTACATTTCCCCTCATGCTCTATTTAAATCTTCTCTGATAAATATTTTTTCTTCACTAGAAATCTCTTGAATTTGTCCATCCATGTCCTATCGAAGTGCTCTTTTGTAGAATCATCAAATCCTGATTAAGGAATATAAGCACTTATGATATTAATAGACTCTTCTCTTAAACACTAATTTTATCAAAATTATTCTATCTCCCACTCTTTTAAGATCTACAGTCTCATTTTTGAACTCTTTTCTATAATAATTCCTAATCCATTTTTATTCCAAACTTTCCTAGTATACCAAAGTTTATAATCCATCTTATCAACTTTCTTACTTTTCTTCTATCTCATATCCATTTAGTCTCTGGCAGGCAAGCAACTTAATTCTCCTCCTAGTCGTCATATCCATTAGTTCCATCAAATTTTCTATCAATAATTCTATATTCCAAATTGCTAGATGTATCCTACTTTCTTAGACCAATTTCTTTCTCTACAGCTATATATTAAAGTGCAAGAACACTTTCCTGCTTCCTATGACAACCAAATGTTGTTGTGAGATCTTGCTTCTAGAAAATTCCTGGTTAATCCTTGCTCACTTTCCTGGGGTTAGATGTAGCGCATCACTAATAGGGAAGCCCCTAACAATTTTCTTTTATGGATTTATGTTCGTCACAAGCCCCAAATTGTTTGCAATTCTCCTCCTTTATCCCTGCTTGGGACTGAATAAAATAATAGATAGAGTTACACATATAGAAGCAAAAATAAGTGCTTCTTAAAGTTATTTATAATTATAGAAGAAAAAAAATGATTGCATTTTGAAAATTGTGTTTGGAGTGGCAACTTCTTTCCGCTGTAGCTTTTCTTAACATCGAAATATAAATATCATCACTAAAGTTTTAGCAGCAATGACTGTTTTGGACTCTCCTAGATAGAGGGTCATGATATGATCCAAGGAGAGTTTGGGGTCGTCGCTAGCTCTTTTGAGGTAGAAACTAGAAAATCCAAAGGCAAACAGGTGGATAAGGCTGATAGCAAAACTTGATCCTAGAATAAGGCTTGACGATACTACTAAGAAAGGCTTGATAATCAAGCCAACCCCACTGGCTCTAGGAACAAAGGCCTAGGCTTGTAGTTCTCTATATGGTTATGCCTAGAATGCACTTGTCATGCACTTATCGAACTAGAACCCTGTATGAGGCTTATATGATTAGTGGGGCTTCTAGAGGTTTAGATTGAGGGGTCTTATATGTTATTGCCCATTTAGATATTCAATTTTGAGAGAATTTTAATTTTCACTCCTAAAATTTGGAGGCACAACCTACATGGTAAGCAATGTGAAATAATTTCAAGTCATAAAAGTTTGAAATACAATTTTGCTTAGATGGAAATAAATATGAGGCAAAGAACGTGGTTGGTCTGTTGAAGGATTATGACCTTCTCATTAATTATCCCCACGAAAAGGCCCATGTGATAGCTGATGTCATGAGTCGAAAGTCAACGAACAATTTGGCCACTTTGCTCATCCAATAGAGGCATATATTGGAGGACTTGAGAAGAATGATGATTGAACTACAGGTGCAAGGATCTAGGCACAATTGCCTAAAATTTGAGTGCAGCCCACACTTATTGAGAGGATTAAGACTACTCAAAGGTAGGTATCATCACGTTTTTAAGATCAAAAGCTTGGTGGAATCAGGTGATCATTCTGAATTTTGGATTCATGAGGATTATTCCTTGAGATTTGGAAATAGGCTTTGTGTGTGAATGGATCGTGATTTGAAAAAGAAAATTCTAAAGGAAGCTCATTAATATGTAGGATATATAATTAATCCTGGAGGCACCAAGATGCATAGAGATCTAGGGATTTTGTCTTCGTGGAACCATATGAAGAATGAGACTGCTCAATATGTTGCATAATGCCAAGTTAATTTGCTAATAGATAAAGGCTGACCATCAGACGCCAGCAAGGCCGTTGTAGCCTACTTTTGTCCCAATATGAAAGTGAGAACATATCATCATAGATTTTGTAATAGAGTTGCCTGAGATTAGTAGAGATAATTATGTTATTCAGGTAATACTCGATATATTGACAAATTCTGCACACGTCTTGCCTTTTAGTGTTGGCTTTTCTATCAAAAAGTAGCGAATTGTATGTCAATAGGATAGTGAAGCTCCATGATATTCTAGTATATATCATGTTTGACATTAACACAAGGGGTTCATGTCTCAATTTTGGAGGAGCTTATATTTGGCCATACAGACTAAATTAAAATTTAGTATATCCTTTCACCTTCAAATAGATGGGCAGTTAGAAAAGACAACCCAGATCCTAGAAATGTTGAGGGCCCATGTGTTGGATTTAAGAGGTTCTTGGGATGAGCACCTATCTTTTCTAGAGTTTGCTTATAACAATAGCTATCAAGCTAGCACCCAAATGGCTCCCTTTAGACTCTATATGGGAGGAAATATAGATGTCCTATATGTTGTGATGATCTTAACGAAAAAAATCCAAATCAAAGATTATGCAGCAAACAATGGAGAAGATTCAGCTAATTAGAAATGACTCCGCATGGATCAAAGCAAGTAGAAGAGCTATGCTAATAAAAGGAGAAATTTGGAATTTAAAGTAGAAGATCATATATTTCTTAAAGTGTCATCTACCATGGCATGATAAGATTTGGAGTTGGGCAAAGTTATGGCCCACATATATTGATCATTTTGAAATTTTGAATAAGGTTGGTGAGGTAGCTTACTGTTGTGCACCACAATCTACTTTTGCTGAAGTCCATAATATGCCAAAAAGTATGCATTAGACCCTAACCATATAGTGAGGTATAAGTCTTTACAACTCAAAATCTTTCTTATAAGGAACAATTTGTGATAATTATTGATAGGAAGGAGTTGGTTTTAATGCAATGTACTACTCTGTATGTTATAGTCTAGTAGAGCAATCACATCGATTAGGAGACACTTAGGAGCCTAATGAAGAGATCAAGAAGAAATATCCTTGCCTTTTTAAGAATTCAGGTTCGTTAAGTTTTTTAGGTGGTAGGATGTAATGCCTATCAAATAAAAAGAAAGATAAGATCTGGTTCACAAGTATTGTGAATTGAGATCTCCCTCAATTTAGGTAGGTGCCTTTTTAGGTATGTGAAAATAATGCAATTACACCTCCGGTCCCCCCTTTAGAGAGCTTATGCTCTCTCTCTCTCTTCCAATTCTTTTCGCTTCTCTGTTAGGGCATGTTTGGTTGGGAGAAAGTTAGGCTCTAGAATTTAATATAATATATAAAATGAAGGATCAGATTGATGACCTTTTGATAAGTGACATTCTGAGTATTTGACAAGTGACATTCTGAGTGTTTAGCATTATTTATTACAATTTAATAAGAAAGATCAGGTTGGTGATCTTTCGGCAAATAGTATTCTGAGTATTTATCAAGTGACATTCTGAGTGTTTAACAAGTGACAATATGAGTGTTTAGCATTATTTATTACAATTTAATAAAAAATTTATATTAATCATTAAAAAAAGAATTATTTATTAACTATTTTCAATATTAGATCAATTAATTAGTTTTAATTATTATTCTGTTTAGTTTTAACAAAATATACAATTTTTCTTTCATATACTCTCCTCTTTTTTTGTTACTCCGTGCATCACACGGGTTTTAATATCTAGTGGGAATAGAAATGAGTGACTTCCATTGCAGCTATTTGGTTAGGAGGAGTCTTATTCATATTACTATTCCTATTTCGAAAGGAATAAAAATGTCTCAATCCTTGAAATCCAATCTCAACTCTCCCATAATATTTAAATCCCATTTTGATTCAGATCTTTATTCTAGTTACAAACCAAATACATAAGGAAATACAATTATTTTGATTCCCAGTTCAGACCATTTTAATTCTAATTTCAATTTCAATTTCGATCATGGACCAAAGCCACCCTTCATTTCTTTCCTTCCCTCTCTCACTTTCTTCCATTTATTTTTCTTGATAAGTAAACCCAAACCAAGATCAAATCCCTAGCTTTAAACTCGACAAGTTGGCCCAAAATTCAAGTCAATTTTCATTAATCATGCCTACACTCTCTCATTTTCTTCTTCCTCTTACATCCCTCCTCCCTTATGCTAACTTTCTTTCTTGCCATCATTCTTTCGTTATCGCTCTATCATGCCATACCTCTCTCTATCTTTACTCCTTTTCTTGCATGGAGCTCTATCTTTCCCTCTCCAATGCTACCTTTACTCTCCCTTTTCATTGCTCCCTCTCTCCTATTCTCATGTCCGGTAGGTCTAATCTCTACTCTTCTTCTCTAATTCTTATCTCTCTAAAATTACGTCGATCTAATTCCTTCTCCTCTTCAACACTATTTCTATAGCCTAAATCATTTTCTTTTCCTCCTCGAGAATGAAGGTTTGAGGAGTTGGAGCATCGCATCTAGGTAAGAGCCTATCACTCTGCTTGTGGGATTCTTAGTATTCTTGTTCAAGTCAATTAGCCTAATATGCATTTCGATATAGATTGTTGTATCTTAAAAATATATATTGATAGATAAAGGTTAATATTTTATTTATCTCTACAAGTAGATCTCTTCATGTATATTAAATTTTCTAATCTAAATAAATACATAAATTTTAGAGTCTTACTATTTTTGATGAAGGATATAGGAATGCTTAGATTTCAGCTCTAGGTTAATTTGTAATAGTTTCTCTTATCCGAAAACTTCATTTCAAGTTTGATCTTGTGAATCTTACCCCCCTAAGTTTTAGTCTCATATGAGCCGATGGTGTCTTTGGAACCATCATCTTTCAATTAGGTAAAACTCTATCATTCTAGTATAAATGCACTTTATGTGTTTTTCATTAGAGAAAATATGATCTCAATATGCATATCGACTCTTATAACATCCATCATTTTTACATAGTTTTTAAATTTTCAGTTTGTAAATAAAAATGACAATGAATTTTAAAAATAAATTTCATGTAGTCATTTCTTAGAAATGCTATGGTTGAAGAGAAAGGAAAAGAATATTATCCTTCATTTATCTTAAATAAAGTAATTGTTTTAAATATATCAATAGTAGTAGTATTTTGATTATACATGTTGTTACCCGAATTTATTGTGATGGAAATGCATCAAAAGAACTGGTTAGACCAACTTGTCATGATGTCGCTATCATAATAAAATTCTGAATTATTTTATCATGAGAGTAATATGTTTAAAAGTTTAGGAGTATTTGGAAACTTAAATCATTGAAAATTAGACTTGGAATTAGTGTGAAAAGATTGGTTTTTATTCTTGATTTTGACCATGATTCGGGCCTAGCCAATAGGATTGATCACCGATAAAGGAGGTGTTTAGACACTACCATCTTTTAGGTCTCTATCGTGAGGTTAAATGTGATGTTGGGTGCAAGACTAAATATGGTTTCTAGTCATAGGGCTAATCATCACCATAGTCGCAAGGACTAAAAGAGGAATTGCATAATTACATTTTTGGATTTTTTATAAAACTATTTTGTTGCTTAATAGTTTTGTACTAATATATAGTTATTTCACTTCTATATGTGCAGCCAAAACAATACTTGCTTCAAATTTTTTAACCATTCGTAAGCCAAAGTTAGAACTCTTATCTTGACTTCAAATTATTTCTTTATAGACTCAGAATAATCTTTATTCATTTCAGACTTTTATCTATATGCTTGATCCAACTAGAGGTGCATGGTAGACTTATCTTACTAGGCTGTTTGTTCATATTCTTATTTCTTGTTATCTTTTAGATGCTAAGTGTAGCTTGTACTTTGGGTGGTGGGCTATACACTAGAAAGTTTAGGAATAAACCAGCGTTTCTCTTCACCAGACAGTAGTTTATGGAATAAAAGTCATGTTGTGCCTTGTTAACATTCTTGAGAGATAATATTTATGACTTTTGTTATTTGTGGATTTTTCTTAGCTTTGATGTCTTTTGAGATTAATACTAGATTGTTTCTATTAAAGCTATCTTGTTGGGATTGATAGATGCTCTGAAATATCTTTTACCACTGCCTGCGTTGCCATTGTAAACAAATCTTTCAGTTTCACACTAGAGCAGGAGGATCTTCATTGACATATTTCAGTATCCCATGATTCTAATGATGCTAACACGACCATGATGAAAGCAATAATGTAAATCCACCCAAAGACAAAATCATTTATTGTTCCCTAGACTTCTAATATATTTTCCATAATTCAAGAGATATAAGTTCTCAACAGGCCTAAACAAATAGACTCTGACAGGAACATTAAGCATGTCTCCGAAAGCTTTAGAATAAGAGTTGCCAAGAACTACAAAAACTGAACACATAAACTAAAAATGTCTTAACAAATGATAGCTCCAGAAATAGATGCTCAATTGGCTGCATTTTTCATAAAATCAACACAAGTCTGGCAGCTGCAGTCGGAGAAACGACACATCTCACATCCCAAGCAGACACAATAGTTGCACCCTTCGCATGATGGGAGACGAAAGCATCTTCTTAAGACTTTACGACTTTGTCTCTCTTCAACAGCATCACAGGAGAATCTGATAAAAAAAGTGTAGCACAGCATACATTAATTAGCTAGAGTATCAAAAGAAGAATGAAGCAGAATTCAACAAGAAGAAAGAGAATGCCCTACCACTAGCAACTTTGGTGGACAATTTATCTTGCATATGCATCACTGAACATGTATGAGTGGAAAAAGAAAAATAAAGGATAGGGGACTAGCAGAAATTTGACAGTCATATGGATCAAGCAATAGGGGACTGTATAAAGCGCAAGAAAAATGTTTCGTAGTTTATATGATTCAATAGCTGGTTACATATACTTTACCAAATGGGCTCAATAGTCTGAAAAATGTCTTGCATCAAATGAAAGATGATAGCTTAAATAATTCTAAGTGAAACATCCATGCAAACAAAGACTGCAGACTTTAATCCCAACTCAAGTTACTCCGAAAAGTGAATTTAACCAGTTGAAATAAGAACAAACCTAGACAAACTAGATTTCACAGGCATGAAGACCTAAAATTCTTTTACCATAGAGAAAATATCACACCCCTTGTAGCATTACAATTTTAGATAGCATAACAAAATAAAAATCATGGAAGGATTACACCATAAAAGGTTCTCTTTCTTCGAGGAGTCATATCCCTCAAGGTAGTGAGTCTACCATAACCTTAAGCAGCAAGCAAGATCACAAATATTTAGGGTGAACTTAATTAACCTTTTAATATTTGTTTCTATATAACTTCCCAGCAAGAGCTATATCCTATCACAGAGATTGTTTAAATACCAATTCCCATAGCCAATACTCCTTATGTTTCTTGTACTCTTCCCAATGTGAAACTTTGACTTGGTTCCACATGCCTGACATCTCAGTCTCTAAGTGCCATGTATAACGGTAACCAGCAAGGGTAGTTGGATCCATCTGGGTTCAACTTTTCAAATCTTATACGTTCACATCTATCAACTGCCTTGTCAATGCAAAAAATTCAAAATTCTTTGATTATCTCAATTTAGAGTCATACTAATTCCTAAGGTATATGGGTAAATTTCTACTCCCTTTGTTCAGGCCCCAAATCTTTTTATTGTGCATGCTATGACAAACCATTAAGTAATTCATAGCATTCCAATCTTAAGTAATTCATAGTGTTCCAATCAATGAAATCGGCAAACTTTTACAATGCTGCATTTCTGATCATAAACATAAAGGCCCTTGTTTACGGACAAAACACACACACACACACACGTGCATAGGTCCCTGCTGCAAACCTTTTATACATAAACATGTATCCTCCGTGTATCCTATAATTATTATCCAAACACTTATTAACATATCGGCATCTAAGTTGAGGCAAATTTATCATAAGTAGAATATTCTTTTTGTTAAGATTTGATGCCTCAATATTCGGTCCATATTAAGCCCACAGCGAGGTCCACGATGAAAAATAGAGTCCAACGAGATTAAGATCATCTCAAACGGAGCTCGGACAAAGGAGATACGCGTGTTTGAAGTCGGCACGAAATTCGAGGTGGCGGAAGCCCACTAGCAGCCAGCGGCGGGCCGGCAGAGCGGCCGCATGCGGCGGGGCGTGCGGCAGCGCACAGGCTGGGCACGCACAGGGTGAAACCTAGTGGGCGGGCCCGGCCCAGGCCTAGGCGCACGGGGCGTGCAGGCCGACCCAGGCTCAGGCGCATGGGCACGGGCCAGCCCAGGCCCATGCGCATGCGTGGCGGGCTCAGCAACCTATGTACCTCGGTCTACGATGGACCGGGTGGTCCAAGGTCAGGCACGTGGACTGCGTGGACGTTTTCCAAGCATTTCATGCGGTCCACGGCACTATTCCATGGACCGATCGCGATCGGATGGCTCTGGAACATTGCGGTCTTGATCCAACGACTTGGGGAGATTTTTGGGCTTTGTTTGGGCTATTAGGATTCCTAATCCTAATCAAAGTCCTGTTTAAGGCCTTTAAAAGGGTCTGTATAGTGGAACGAGAGGTTGTATGGTGGCTTGGCGGTCTCGTGATTTGCTGCGGCACTGATCTGAGAAGAGCGTAGGAAAATTGAGAGCCCACGTGAAGAGAGAGAGATCCATGATGCTGAGAGAAGGAGCAGGGAGGCTGCTCCTGGACAGCAGACAACAGTAGCTTCAGGGGTTCAGGGGGTCTTCCTAAAGAGAGAGCTTTTGTGAGGGAGAACTTCTTATGAGGAAAAAATTGGGTGTACGAGAGTTGAGGGTGAGATCTCCTATTGTAATATTTCTTTTTCATAGTGAAGTTTGCATGCTCTGTGGAGGTGATTCTTTTTTGGCTGATCCACGTATTTGATTATTTTCTGTTTTATTTATTATTTCTTCCTGCTGCATCGCATAGTATCGAAAAGATTTTGGATGGTGGTGTCCTGGCCAGACATTCACCGAATAGGTGGTATCAGAGTGAGGCTGTATAAAGATGCAGATTGCAACAGTGATGAGCAAGATTGAAGATGGAGAAGACAGGAACAATCAAGATGGAGATCAACAAGTTTGATAGAAAGAGCAATTTCTTCTTGTGGCAGGCAAAGGTGAAGGACGTGCTCATCCAGAAAGGGTGGATCGATACTCTCTTGTGCGAGGAGAAGCTGACCACCATAGAGGTGCGGGATTAAAAATGGCTACAGATGCAAGAGATGAGTACCATCTGTATGTATCTTGCGGATGAGGTGGTGATCCATGTCCTTAATGAGACTTCTCCATGAAGGAACCAGATCTAGAGTTCCAGAGTTAGATCTTGAAACTTTTTCAAGATCAGACAGTGGAAGACTAAAATAAATTAAAATTTATTTTTTAAAATTAAAGAATCTCTAGATCTAAGATCCTATTACATGATTATTACATAGCATTAAATCAGAAATTAAAATATATAGAGCATGAACTACATGTTGATCATATCAACATGTTTCTATACTACATCTAATGTATGTATTAAACAATAGATCGGATCTATTATCTTGCAAGTTAGATGTTCTAACCTTGCTGATCCGGGCTTGAGGATGATGTTGCGAGCCACACACGTGTCCGACCTCTATAAATTATCCACACGAGCCCACGAATCTCGATCAGAAGTCCTGCTTCAGAAAATCAGCACAGTATGCCAGTACTGTGCTGATCCTTCTTCGATGGTTGATCAGTGTCTCCTTCTTCTTGATTTGGGCTCTTCCAAAGATGAGAAGTAGGAGAAGGAGTTTTAGATCTGAGATACTCTTAGAAAATTCAAGATGGAGAAAGGAAAGAGATGAAACTAACAATCCTAGAAGAAGACCCTCTTCTTCTTCTCTTTACTCTCTCCTAGACACCCTATCATGTGTCTATTATATCTCCACGATCCAAAGGTCTTTCTCTCTGATTTTTGGATGCCCCAAAGGCCTCTCAAATCTCTATATTTTTCAAAAATTTCATGAAGAAACTCATTTTATAAAGAGAGATATGATAGAGTCTTTGTCTAGGTCAAATACCTAGTCAAGGCTTATCCAAACATGGCAAGATAAGGGGCGCCCAACTCTTGGGTGCCTCCTCCTTATTTTTGTGCATGGACCACTAGCAAAGGGTGCACAATGTGTGCCCTAAAAAACACAAAAATCTCAGAAAAAATTTAGGTAAATTCGGTGCAAAAAGGAAAGAATTTTGGATTTCTAAAATTCTATCTCACAGAATTTGAAATCCAAACTTATACCTACTTTGATTTGATCCACAACCTTGTCAAAACGCATGTTCCAAATCCGAGAAGCTTGCTTCAATCCATAAATGGATCTCTGAAGCTTGCACACCTTGGACTCATTTGTGGATGTGAACCCCTCAGGTTGTATCATATACACCTCTTCGATTAGCTCTTCATTCAGGAAAGCTGTCTTTACATCTATTTGCCAGATCTCATAATCCAGATGGGCAACTATTGCAAGCATTATCCGAATAGATTTGAACATTGCCACAGGAGAAAACGTCTCGTTGTAGTCAATACCATAACGTTGACGATACTCCTTGGCAACCAGACGGGCTTTATAGGTCTCCACCTTTCCGTCTGCGTCCCTTTTCCTTTTGAACACCCATTTACACCCAATGGGTTTAACCCCTTCAGGTGGATCAACCAATGTTCATATATCGTTGACCTTCATGGACTCCATTTCGAATTTCATGGCTTCAAGCCATTTCTCGAAATCAGATCTCTGCATTGCATCCATATAGGTGATCGAATTCTCATCATTCTCATCGAGTTCGATGGGATCACCATCCCAGACCAAGAAATCATAGTATCTGTCCAGCTGATGCGGTACTCTATCGGATCGTCTTAATGGTGTAGGTACATTGAGCTTCGAAACTGATCTAATCAAATTCAACTCAGGTTCAGCTATTGGTGTCGGTCTTTCTATCTATTGAACTTCATCAAGTTCAACCTTAGAGGCAATGGTTCCTTCACCAAAGAACTTTTTTTTTAAAAAGATTATCTTAAGACTGACGAACACCTTTTGTTCATCAGCATGATAGAAAAATTATCCTTTGATCTCTTTAGGGTACCCTATTAATGTGTATTTGTCAGACCTAGATCCAAGTTTGTTTGTGATTAATTGTTTGACATAGGCCGGGCACCCCCAGACCCTAAGGTGTGAAAGTGCTGGCTTACGTCCTGTCCATATCTCATATGGAGTCTTAATTACAGACTTACTTGGAACCCTATTTAACAGATAACAGACCGATTTGAGTGCATATCCTCAGAAGAATATCGACGAGCTGGCAAAACCCATAATGGATCGGACCATGTCTAACAGAGTCTGATTTCTCCTTTCAGATACACCATTATGCTGTGGTGTTCCTGGAGGAGTCCATTGGGAGAGAATCTTATTCTCTCCTAGATATGTGAGAAACTCACTAGAAAGATATTCCCCTCCTCGGTTAGATCGAAGAGTTTTAATACTCTTTTCAGTTTATTTTTCTACTTCACTTCGAAATTGTTTGAACATTTCAAATGAATTCGACTTATGTTTCATCAGATAGACATATCCATATCTGGATAGATCATTCGTGAAAGTTATGAAGTAGAAATATCCACCTCTAGCACTTGTGCTCATGGATCCGCATACATCAGTATGTACTAAGCCCAAGAGCTCAGTAGCTCTCTCACCTTTTCCAGTAAAAGGTGACTTGATCATTTTACCAAGAAGACAGGATTCATAGGTTGGAAGTGATTCACAATTACTGACTTCGAGGATTCTCTCTTGAGTCAACCTGTTTTGTTTGTTCTTATTTATATGACCTAGCCTATAATGCCATAAGTAGATATCTGACACACAATCTAATCTAGGGTGCTTGCCAGTAGAATAGACTCTTATCGGGCTTGATCTTTCTGGTCTGGTCCTACACTGATGTCCCAGCCTGAACTTGCACCTTCTTCACTTTCTTCTTCTTGTTCTTCTTCCCTTACTCAAAGGGTCGAGAACCAGAAGACGAACCTCCCACTAAGTTCACCAACTCCTTGTCGAGTTGGTGATCCTTCTCAAAGTTCTGAAGCAACCCCAGTAACCCGTGGTAGTTCACTTCAGGCTTTGTCATTCTATAATAAGTGAGGAATGGGAGATAAGACTTGGGCAGCGAGTTTAGTATTGCATCTTTTTCAAGCTGCTCATGCAAAGGAAAGCTGAGCTTGCTCAATCGTTCCATCAGTTCGATCATGTACAATACATGATCAGTGACAGAGGTACCATCCCGCATTATGACGTTGAAGATGGCACAACTAGTCTTGTGCCTCTCCACGTCATCGGGTGTGCCAAAGATATTCTCCAACACTTGAAGCATGTCCTTTGGCTGAGTCGTCTTGAATCTACGACTGAACTCGTCGCTCATGGCAGCCAGCATGATATAACGCACCGTGGTCTGGTCACTATTTTAATCAAAAGATTTCTTCCACTATTTTATTCGAATTGGTAGCCTCTACCTCCAATTCAAGGAATTACCCTAATTCCTTAGTGGATACTAGAATCCACTTAGATTGCACACAAGCCCAACTTTGGTTGGCCAACCCATGTACATCTAAGGGTAGGTTCATGACTAATTATTTCTATAAATAATTTCTAGTAATTTTAATTTTACCCCAGAAACCTAATTAGTAGGCTTTGGCCTCCACTGTAAGGATCCGGTTAGGTCCAACCATTAACATGACTATACTTGGTACATCTAACCAATGAATGATTAAGCCCAACTTTGGTTGGCTCACCTAACCACCATTAGAGAGACACTTCCAAATCGTCATATGATGAGTGATAATTCTATTAGTCAACAAGCACCAGGCCTTTGGGTCTGCAATGATTATTGAGTTAATGGACCTATTATTAAACATCTTAATAGGAGGCTATGACTCAGTTATCTCTATAACTTTATCATTTTAAGGATTTAATAATTTTAGAGGATTTAAATAATTTAGAGGATGAGGTCAGATGAACCAGCTTATCATGATCCTCCCATTGGCTTCACCAAGTCAACTTAAGGGAGACCATTAAAAGGGCTGATCTAGGAGTATCTAAATCAGTCACACTGATTTACCTAGCTGACATGGGTCAGCTCGAATAGTCAATAAAGGGAAGAAAATCACTTTTCCTCTGTGTAGGATTTTCCAGATCTCATCAAATCTGGGATGGAATAAATGTTAAATTTTATCCTATGCTATTTTAGATCTGATGTCTATTAGATCTAATTTTATTATCTGATATTTTAATTTCAAAATTAAATCTAAAAGTATGAGAAACATAGACATACCTCAAGGGTAATCTAATTACCCTGTAGATGATCGCAGCACTGCCTGAGGTTCTGATGTAGCCACGCAAGCGCCTGGCCTATACTAGTATCCACTCAGATAGGATCTAGAAAATCTTCTTCTCATGATTCTACACTCCAAAAATTAAATCAATATCTAATTTGGAAGTACTTCAGAACTCCTTCTGAAGTTGGAGCAGCAGCCTGTCGAAGATGTCCTGCAGCCTTCTGTTCCAGGCGTCACCACGCCTTGCACCTATGCCAGATGAACGTCCAACTTCTTGGACGTGAAGAGGGGAGAAAGAAGAGCAGGGAGGATGTGGATAAGAGAGGATGGGGTAGTAGCTAATAGGTTTTTTGCATAAAACAAGTTGTACCTCGAAACCCTAGGTGCAGCAGGGTTTATATAATTTCTATATGCTACACAGTGCCACATCATTTGACCAATCAGAAAATTTCAATAAATTTTGGAAAAATTTTGATTGGTGGAGTGATATCATCTGATCATATCAGATAAGAACCCCATCTTATCTCAAAAAGATGGCACCAACATTGGATAAGCACAAATAGAGTGGCGCCAAAGAGTCTAAGTTTATCTGGACTCTTTGGTTCTTATCCATTTGGGGCGCCCACTTAAATTCAATTGGGCTCACGCCATAATCTGATTATGGCACCCAATTTGATTAGGTTTAGGCATGTGGACATTCTACAAAAATCCTCTAATAAGTTCTCTTCAGTTTAAGACCTATATATCAACTTTTGACAGATGTCCTAAAATGAAATTGGTAAGTGCTAGAAATTAGCAGGTGTTGTCTTAAATTCATCTTATGAATTAAGACAAGCCTTTTCTAAGCTGGACAAGCTTCAATTAGACTGAGAGAAACCTTCCTAAGGTTCTCTAGATGAGCCAGATCACATTTGGCTCAGTAGAGACAGAAAAGATTATACGAGGAGAAAGTTAGGCTCAATCGAGTGCTAGCACGATTTTCTTGAACCTAATTGGATCTTAGCCAAATCAATTGGACTAGCTAATTGATGATATCCAGACCCTAACCTTGTTTGTGTGACCCAGTTAGGTTCAATTCTGTATGGTAATGAGACATGTCGTGATCTCATCATCGACATCATCGAAACTCCTTTCGATGGATCAGAACTCTTCTGATTCAGACAATTAGAATGATCGATCATCAAAATCATTTTAATTGCTTCCAAAATCTACCAGTGATACCTAGCAGTATATGATGGCAACCCATCAGAACTGAAGATAAATCTCTTGGTGCAGCTACCTGTGTGATTGAGTTCCTCTATCATGAGTCCCGACTGAATTAGGGTTAAGGTGAACTCGTCAAACCCAACATCAGTCATATGAATCAATCGATCGATCCGAGTCCAATGTGAAATCCCAATGGAAAACTCTTTTCCATTATTTCACTCTGCCATGGCTATGGGCTTAAGGATTCGATCTTTTGATCATCATAGGACTACTCCTCTCATCTACCGAGGTTGATAGATCCCATCTTGGTACAATCTGGTTCCTACAATGGATATGCTACAGCCAACATACACTTCAGGGTTCTGAATGGCTAGGAGATCGAGTTATGGTGTAGTCAAACTATAACACACTCAAAGTGAACCATTGATGCACCTCAGGTCAAAGAACTAAACACACAACTGCGGCATCGAGCTAGTCATCGACGAGAAGGTAGACTTCCTTATGACTGCTCGAGGTGGTCACGCTCAGTACTCTCATTCTCAATAAATACCTGTACTCTCGCTCGGGTGTCTCCACACCATAGACTCAAGACTCATCTATCTTAAGAAAGTGATCGTACACCAACCTTTCGGATCGATCACCATCCTCATGATGATCCTATGGTCAGGAGCAGTTTATGAGTTAGTTATGTAAATTTATGCCTTAAATTTTCAACTCTTGAAAATATGAATTAACATTCCCACTAACTCAAAGGATGTATCACAGACACAATGCACATAATATAATAAAAGAATAACCCTTTTATTCATTTATAGTCAAAATTATAATTTTGTCCTTAGATTTGTACATGAATGTGTCAGCCGATCTGGCATCTAGGGCACACATCTAACAAACTCCCACTTGACCTAATACCAATTGGCTACATATCTAAGTCCCATCTTCTCAAGGTGGGCTTCGATCTTCTGTTGGTCCAATGGCTTAGTCAGCGGGTCTGCCACATTGTCTGTGGAGTTGACTCTCTTGATCTCGACACAATCTTTTTTGAGGTAATCACGGATCAGATGGAATCGCCGCTCGATGTGCTTGAACTTCTGATGAGATTTTGCTCCTTAGCTAGGGCTATGGCACCATTATTGTCACAGTAAAGAGGTATGGCATTTGTTGACATCACTCCAAGCTTTGCGGCAAACTTCTTGTACCAGAATGCCTCCTTCGCAGCTTCCGATGCAGCAATGTACTCTGCCTCCATGGTGGAATCTACAATCATCGTTTGCTTGGAACTCTTCCAGCTAACTACACCACCATTACAAATGAATAGACTTTCAGATGCCGACTTTCGATCATCTATATCAGACATAAAGTCTGAGTCTGTAAATTTCTGAATCTGGAGTTCTCCATTCTCAAAGACTAGAAACATATCCTTAGTCCTTCTCAAGTACTTAAGGATACATTTCACAGAAATCCAGTGCTCTTCGTCTGGATTCGACTGATATCTGCTTGTGACACTCACAGCATGGGCTATATCAAGTCGTGTACATAGCATGGCATACATGAGGCTCCCTATTGCCGAAGCATAAGGGATCTTGCTCATGCGTTCAATCTCCTCAGGTGTGCTAGGGCACATCTTCTTGGAGAGATGAATGCCATGTCTAAAAGGCAATAAACCTCTTTTGGAGTTTTTCATGCTAAACCTCTTTAGCACCTCCTCTATGTACATCTTCTGTGAAAGTCCTAGCATCCTATTTGGTCTATCTCTATAGACCTTAATACCCAGTATAAAGGATGCCTCTCCTATATCTTTCATAGAAAACTCCTTAGACAACCATACTTTGTCTAAGGTCAACATGGGAATGTCATTCCCAATTAGGAGGATGTCATCCACGTATAATATGAGGAAGACAACTGCGCTCCCACTGACCTTTTTGAACACACATGGTTCCTCCTCGTTCTTGATGAAACCAAATATTTTGATCACATCATTGAAATGAGTATTCCAACTCCGAGATGCTTGCTTAAGTCCATAAATAGACCTTTGCAGCTTGCAGACCTTGTGATCATCATTACTGGATGTGAATTCAAGCGGCTGTTTCATATAGATATCTTCCTCAAGATGTCCATTTAAGAACGTCATTTTTACGTCCATCTGTCATATTTTATAATCAAAATAGGCTGCAACAGCAAGCAATATGCGGATGGATTTTAGCATGGCTACGGACGAGAAGGTATCCTGATAGTCAATGCCTTCGCGCTGACTATAACCTTTCACTACGAGCCTAGCCTTGAATGTCTCTACATTCCCATCTGCACCTATCTTTCTCTTGAAGATCTATTTACACCCAATAGGTACTGTTGGGTATAAAATACCCACAGCCGAAACCCCCAGCGGAATCGACGACGGGAGCCGGGCTCCGCCTTCGACATCAACAGCAGCTCGGCTCCGTCCGGACTCCTACGGGAGCCGGGCTCCGCCTTCGACATCAACAGCAGCTCGGCTCCGCTCGGACTTCTACGGGAGCTGGGCTCCGCCGCCGACTTCAGCACGGCTCCGCCCGGACTCCTACGGGAGTCGGGCTCCGCCGCCGACTTCAGCACGGCTCCGCCCGGACTCCTACGGGAGCCGGGCTCCGTCGCCAACTTCAGCACGGCTCCGCCCGGACTCCTACGGGAGCCGGGCTCCGCCTTCGACATCAACAGCAGCTCGGTTCCGCCCGGACTCCTACGGGAGCCGGGCTCCACCGCCGACTTCAGCACGGCTCCGCCTGGACTCCTACGGGAGCCGGGCTCCACCGCCGACTTCAGCACGGCTCCGCCCGGACTCCTACGAGAGCTGGGCTCCGCCTTCGACATCAACAGCAGCTCGGCTCCGCCCGAACTCCTACGGGAGCCGAGCTCCGCCTTCGACATCAACAGCGGCTCGGCTCCGCCCGGACTCCTACGGGAGCCGGGCTCCGCCTTCGACATCAACAGCAGCTCGGCTCCGCCCGGACTCCTACGGGAGTCGGGCTCCGCCTTCGACATCAGCTGCTGGTAAGCTCCGTCCGGACTCCTACGGGAGCCGGACTTCATCTTTAACTTTGATTGCAGAGTGCTCCGCCCGGACTCCTACGGGAGCCGGACTCCACCTACAACCCCAACCGAAAGGAGGACCCTTCCCGGACTTCTACAGAGGCCGGACTCCGACCGCTGCCGAGCATCGATCAACAGATCCGCGCCCCTTGGCAGATCACAATAACAACCATGATCCTGTTCCACTTCCTGTAGCGGATTCCGTGCGGCTCCATCACCCCCTGCGGCGGACCCATTACTCTCTGACAGGTTGTGTCAACGGCCACGATTCTGCTCCGCTCCCTGCGGCAGGTGCTGCACGATCCCACTACTCGCCGACAACTAGCGGCAACGGACGCCGCTCCACTACCTGCAACAGGCCCTACGTGGCAGGCTATGACAATAGCCACGGGTCTACCCCACTACCCTTCGCAATAAATTCCCCTGACCATGGGCGGCCCACTACCAGACGGTTACAAATGTCGCCATCAATCCGTTGCCCCCTCCGCCTATAAAAGGTGGACCCAGATACGTTATTCTCTAAGCTCATTTCTTATCTCGAAACTCTGCTAAATTCTTCGTTCGAGCACTCCATTCTTGTTGAGGCAGAGAACTGACTTGAGCATCGGAGGGTCTTGCCGGAGCAACCCCACCTCCGGTTTAGACTTCCCTTGCAGGTCCCGGCGGCGACCGCGGCTTCCCCGACTCCAGCTTCTGCGGCGCAAGCAGATTTTTGCACCAACAGGATTGGTGCTAGAGGAAGGGTCCTGTGTCTTCGCAGCACCCTTGTTCTTGAAGGAACGCTCGACGGATCCGCTTCCGGCCATCTTTTCCGGTGCCCAATCCTCCTTCCCGCACAACTACCTCCGGCTATGGTCGTCGATAAAGGGTGGCCGGATGACCGGTCCCCATCGAATTCCGTCAACGTCATCTCGGAGGAATCCCGGCGGGAGGCAATCAGCACACCAGCCGCGTCCCTCAAGCGGCAAAAAGTTGAAGAGCCCATAGCCTTCACTGAAGAAGACGCCCAGGGAGTCCAATTCCCTCATAACGATGCGGTCGTAGTTTCTTTGAACATAGCAAATTACGACGTCCGTCGCATTCTCGTCGACAACGAAAGTTCGACCGACATCTTGTTCTACAACACCTTTTCAAGAATGGCCACTCTTGGCGGTCATCTAAGGCCGATTTGCTCCCCCTTAATAGGGTTTACCGGTGACGTTGTTCCGACGGAAGGAATGATAGCTCTAACTGTGACCGCGGGTCAGCATCCAAAGCAGTCCAGAGCTCTGGTAAATTTCCTGGTGGTAAAGGCGCCATCTGCCTACAATGCAATTCTTGGCCGACCCGGCCTCAATGCCCTCAGAGCTGTTGTTTCAACCTACCATTTGAAATTGAAGTTCCCCACTAGCCAGGGGATCGGAGAAGTCCGGGGAGACCAAGCACTGGCCAGGCATTGCTACAACATTGCCTTGCAAAGAAACGATCAAGCGGACCTCTGTCCGGTCGACGGATTGGATGCGCGCGACGACCTCACTGAAGAGAGGGGCAGTCCAATCGAAGACCTAATACGAATTCCTTTGAATGATGGGAATGCGGAGCATGTGGTGTTAATTGGCTCCAACCTGGAGGAGGAGGTGCGGACGCATCTTGTGGATTTCCTCCGAAGGAATGCGGACGTTTTCGCATGGGTCCCGACGGATATGCCGGGGATCGACACAGAAGTCATGGAACATCATTTGACGGTCGACCCTAAACATCGGCCGACAAAAGAAAAAATCCAGAGTCATGCCCCGGAGAGGCAGAAGGTAATAGCCGAGGAAGTGGATAAGCTTCTCAAGGCCGGATTTATCAAGGAAGTCAATTATCCTGAGTGGATCTCCAATGTTGTCTTGGTCAAGAAAGCAAACGGCAAGTGGAGGATGTGTATCGACTTCAAAAAGCTGAATAAGGCTTGCCCAAAGGACAGCTACCCCCTTCCCAGGATCGACCAACTGGTGGACGCTACCTCGGGCCATGAGCTTCTCACTTTTATGGACGCGTTCTCCGGCTATAACCAGATTAGAATGGCATCGGAGGATGAAGAAAAGATAGCTTTCATCACTAATCGCGGCCATTACTGTTACAGGGTCATGCCGTTCAGCCTCAAGAATGCGGGCGCCACCTATCAACGACTGGTAAACAAAATCTTCAAAGAGCAGATCGGCCGAAACATGGAGGTTTACGTAGACGACATGCTTGTAAAAAGCAGGTCTTCCGGAGATCATGTCGCCGACCTCGAGGAAACTTTTGGCGCTCTTCGAAAGTACAGAATGAAGCTGAACCCGACCAAATGCGCCTTTGGGGTAACCTCGGGAAAGTTTCTGGGCTTCATGGTATCGGGGCGCGGGATTGAGGCCAATCCAGAGAAAATTCGCGCCATCCAAGAGATGACCGCCCCAAGGTCGATCAAGGAGGTTCAGTGCCTCACGGGAAGAATTGCAACTCTTAATCGCTTTGTCGCGAGGTCGGCCGAACGATGTTTGCCCTTCTTCCAAACCCTCAAGCAGCCGAAGAACTTCTGTTGGACCCCTGAATGCCAACAGGCATTCGAAGAATTAAAAGGCTACCTTAGCTTACCTCCACTGCTGGCGAAGCCCGAACCTGGGGAGAAATTATTTTTGTACCTGGCAGTCTCTCCCACAGCCCTGTTAGGGACAGGAGGAGAACCTCGCCCTAACTTGAGCAAAGTCGAAGGCCCGGTTCTTTTAGACCGGATAGGGGGAGAGGTCTTACAACGCCCTAATGTGCCCCCACAGCCCTGTTAGGGACAGGAGGAGAACCTCGCCCTAACTTGAGCAAAGTCGAAGGCTCGGTTCTTTTAGACCGGATGGGGGGAGAGGCCTTACAACGCCCTAATGTACCCCCACAGCCCTGTTAGAGACAGGAGGAGAACCTCATCCTAACTTGAGCAAAGTCGAAGGCCCGGTTCTTTTAGACCGGATGGGGGGAGAGGCCTTACAACGCCCTAATGTGCCCCCACAGCCCTGTTAGGGACAGGAGGAGAACCTCGCCCTAACTTGAGCAAAGTTGAAGGCCCGGTTCTTTTAGACCGGATGGGGGGAGAGGCCTTACAACGCCCTAATGTGCCCCCACAGCCCTGTTAGGGACAGGAGGAGAACCTCGCCCTAACTTGAGCAAAGTCGAAGGTCCGGTTCTTTTAGACCGGATGGGGGGAGAGGCTTTGCAACGCCCTAATGTGCCCCCGCAGCCCTGTTAGGGACAGGAGGAGAACCTCGCCCTAACTTGAGCAAACTCGGAGACCCGGTTCTTCTAGACCAAATAGGGGAGAGACCCCACAGCGCCCTAAAGCGCCCCCGCAAGCCAGGCTGATAACGTGAGGAGGACCTCACGCCGGCCCGAGCAAAACGAAAGGTCCAGACTCCTACGGGAGCCGGGTCCCAACGACAAAGAAGACTTCACCCGGCCTCCTACGGGAGCTGGGTTTCGTTCTCAGTATCAGCCGCTGGTAAGCTCCGTCCGGACTCCTACGGGAGCCGGACTTCATCTTTAACTGTGATCGCAGAGGACCCCTCCCGGACTCCTACGGGAGCCGGGTCCCAGCGACAAAGAAGGCTCCACCCGGACTCCTACGGGAGCTGGGTCCCAGCGACAAAGAAGGCTCCATCCGGACTTCTACGAGAGCCGGGTTCCAATAACAAAGAAGACTTTCGCCCGGACTCCTACGGGAGCCGGGTTCCAATGACAAAAAAAATTTTGCCCGGATTCCTACGGGGGCCGGGTTCCATTTGCGACGCCAAGGAAGACTTCACCCGGACTCCTACGGGAGCCGGGCTCCATCGCCGACATCAGCTACAGGACAACCCCGCCCGGACTTCTACGGAAGTCGGACTTTGCCTAGGACTTTGATTGCAGGAAAATGAAAGCTTTGCCCTGGCCCCTACGAGAACCAAGCTACTCCAACTTCAGGAAGACTTCTCCGCTTGGACTCCCAAGGGAGCCAGACTCAGCTCCGACTTCAACAGAGAAAAAACCCCAAACAAAAAGGAAAGCAAACAGTGTCCGAAGGCAACGGAAGCCTGGACCCCCAAATTCAAGCCCCAGGGGGAACTTCGGGCCCGAAGGGCCCCAAGCGAACCTGCAGCCGTCGACGGAATCACAATTGGGTATCTTCGAACGGCGTGAGAACTGAAAAAGTAGCTCGGCAAACGACAACCCCACATGAACTGAAGAGGTCGCCGACGACCTTGGGACGACGTTATACAGACGAAGAGAAGGAAAGGAAAATGAAGAAATTCGACAGACAACTACTTAATGCGAGATGCAGATGAGGTACCAAAATCTCTTAACAAGAGTATACGTTACAGGACCCGGTGGGTCAGAAAAAAAGAAAAAGAAGATATACGTCATCGCAAGTCTTGCAAGCACGGTTCGGGCAGGATGAACCGGAGGCCGCTCCGAGCTACGAACTCCTCTCTCCGTCTCTATCCTTCTCAGTCGCGTTCTCCAGTGCGTGTAACAGCTCTCGCCCCATCTCGCCTCATTCTGTTTTCGAAGTCCCAACCTTAGCGGGAAAGGGGTGGGATAGATCTCCGGAGGCGGTAAGGGCAACGACGGCAGTAGCGAAGACCTGTTTCAAGAAGAATCGGAGTCACCTCGGAAGCGGTAGCGACGCCAGAGATGTGCCTCATCTCCAAATGCCCCACAACAGCCGCCACCCAAAATGCTCCGGTAAGGTCGGCATGCGCTACTTCCACCGTCCCCGCAACAAGTTCCACTGCCTCGCCATCGATGCCGATCGCCTCCGGTCCCTCGGCCCCGACGGCGTTAAGGATCCCGTCATGGCTTATGACGGCAGCTCTGCCCTTTTGATCGGTATCACCCCACCTTGCTGCTCCGAAATTCATGGGCAGAATAACTTCACCGACAGCTCCCGTTGCTAAACCCCTGTTGTTGAAGGAATTCTTCCCCGGGCCCCCTTTAAAACGACGGAGATTCTCACCGGCCGCCATTCTCCTCCTCACCTTCCTTCGAGCCCTAAAAATCCCCTCAAGAACGGCCTCCAGAGTAGAGGACATGGTGTGGAAACCCTCAGAGAAGAATTGGAGGGCTAAAGGAGGCAAGGACTGGTGCGAGGGAAGCAAGACTCTCGGGGGAAAGAAAAGCGCCAGGGTGAGGCCATGAGAGGACTGAGGGGTTTAAATAGCCGACGGATCCTGACGCAGTTATGGCGGCGAGTATTCCTGGGCCAGCTGGTGTGTGCCGCATGTCACGCTTATCCGCTTCATTGCTATCGAGGGTTGACCGCTCGCAAATTCCCGTGGCACGGCGCTTGGGATCGCGGTTCAACAGGGGTTCCGAAAAGACTCTTCAGGTCTCCTTCATCGAAAAGCGGGCTCTGATATACGCACATTAAATGCCAAAATATCTGGAGGCGGCAGTGCGCAGGATTCGAAGGGACAGTTTCGGCTGTACCCATCTCTCTCTCTCTCTCTGTACTTCCTTCATCTGAAATTCAAACTCGGAAGTAGGGGGACTAGTGTTGGGTATAAAATACCCACAGCCGAAACCCCCAGCGGAATCGATGACGGGAGCCGGGCTCCGCCTTCGACATCAACAGCAGCTCGGCTCCGCCCGGACTTCTACGGGAGCCGGGCTCCACCTTCGACATCAAGAGCAGCTCGGCTCCGCCCGGACTCCTACGGGAGCCGGGCTCCGTCGCCGACTTCAGCACGGCTCCGCCCGGACTCCTACGGGAGTCGGGCTCCACCGCCGACTTCAGCACGGCTCCGCCCGGACTCCTACGGGAGCCGGGCTCCGCCGCCGACTTCAGCACGGCTCCGCCCGGACTCCTACGGGAGCCGGGCTCCGCCGTCGACTTCAGCACGGCTCCGCCCGGACTCCTACGGGAGCCGGGCTCCGCCTTCGACATCAACAGTAGCTCGGCTCCGCCCGGACTCCTACGGGAGTCGGGCTCCGCCGCCGACTTCAGCACGGCTCCGCTCGGACTCCTACGGGAGTCGGGCTCCGCCGCCGACTTCAGCACGGCTTCGCCCGGACTCCTACGGGAGCCGGGCTCCACCGCCGACTTCAGCACGGCTCTGCCCAGACTCCTACGGGAGCCGGGCTCCGCCGCCGACTTCAGCACGGCTCCGCCCAGACTCCTACGGGAGCCGGGCTCCGCCTTCGACATCAACAGCAGCTCGGCTCCGCCCGGACTCCTACAGGAGCTGGGCTCCGCCTTCGACATCAACAGCGGCTCGGCTCCGCCCGGACTCCTACGGGAGCCGGGCTCCTCCTTCGACATCAACAGCAGCTCGGCTCCGCCCGGACTCCTACGGGAGCCGGGCTCCGCCTTCGACATCAGCTGCTGGTAAGCTCCGTCCGAACTCCTACGGGAGCCAGACTTCATCTTTAACTTTGATTGCAGAGTGCTCCGCCCGGACTCCTACGGGAGCCGGACTCCACCTATAACCCCAACCGAAAGGAGGACCCTTCCCGAACTTCTACAGAGGCCAGACTCCGACCGCTGTCGAGCATCGATCAACAGATCCATGCCCCTTGGCAGATCACAATAACAACCATGATCCTGTTCCACTTCCTGTAGCAGATTCCGCGCGGCTCCATCACCCCCTGCGGCGGACCCATTACTCTCTGACAGGCTGTGTCAACGGCCACGATTCTGCTTCGCTCCCTGCGGCAGGTGCTGCACGATCCCACTACTCGCCGATAACTAGCGGCAACGGACGCCGCTCCACTACCTGCAACAGGCCCTACGTGGCAGGCTATGACAATAGCCACGGGTCTACCCCACTACCCTTCGCAATAAATTCTCCTGACCATGGGCAGCCCACTACCAGACGGTTACAAATGTCGCCATCAATCCGTTGCCCCCTCCGCCTATAAAAGGTGGACCCAGATACGTTATTCTCTAAGCTCATTTCTTATCTCGAAACTCTGCTAAATTCTCCGTTCGAGCACTCCATTCTTGTTGAGGCAGAGAACTGACTTGAGCATCGGAGGGTCTTGCCGGAGCAACCCCACCTCTGGTTTAGACTTCCCTTGCAGGTCCCGGCGGCGACCGTGGCTTCCCCGACTCCAGCTTCTCCGGTGCAAGCAGATTTTTGCACCAACAGGTACAATACCTTCAGGCGGATCTACCAAGGTCCAGACTTGGTTTGAGTGCATCGAGTCAATTTCTGATCTCATTGCCTCTAACTATTTCTCGAAGTCGATATCTGATATTGCCTCATCATAGATCTTGGGATCATCACCATAAACCCCATTTCTCATGAGGAATATTTTCTCTACATCCTCTTGTATGGTACCTAAGTATCTTTCAAGAGGACGGGAAACCCTAGTCGATCTATGAGGTGGAAGAGGTTGTGTTAGGACTGGTTCTAATTGATTAGGTTCCTCAGGTTCTTTAGCTCGTTGCTCTTGAAAGACATTCTCCTTGAGCTTAATTATTCTTCCGATGCCACCATCTTGAATAAACTATTTTTCAAGAAAAATAGCATTTCGACTCACAATCACATTGTGGTCTTTCAGAATATAAAAATAATATCCTAATGACTCTTTAGGATATCCTATGAACCGAGCTCTAAAAGATCTGAACTCTAACTTGTCCGTCTGCTGTCTTTGGACATGAGCCGGACAACCCCAAATTCTGAGATGATTCAGACTTGGCTTCTTACCATGCCATATCTCATACGGTGTGGTAGGAACGGTTTTAGAGGGAACCCTATTCAATACATAAATTGCTGTCATGAGACAATATCCCCAAAGAAATTCTGGGAGGTCTGTGAAGCTCATCATGGAACGGACCATATCTAATAGGGTCCGATTTCTCCATTCTGAAATCCCGTTGAGTTGAGGCATTTCAGGTGGAGTTCATTGAGAGACTATATCATTGTTCTTAAGATAGTCTAAAAATTCTCGACTAAGGTATTCACCTCCTCGATCTGATCGAAGAACCTTAATAGGCTTTTCTATTTATTTTTCTACCTTATGTCTGAATGCTTTGAACCTTTCAAAGGCTTCAGACTTGTGTTTCATTAGAAACACATATCTGTACCTAGACATATCATCAGTAAAGGTAATGAAGTAGACAAAATTGCCTCTAGCCGGCACATCAAATGGGCCGCACACATCCGTATGTACTAGGGCAAGTAGGTCTGTGGCCCTTTCCCCATATCCCACAAAAGGGAGCTTGGTCATTTTGCCTTGAAGGCATGATTCACAAATTGGATATGACTCGAAAGTCAATGGACTCAGTAGCCTGGATTTCTCCAATTTGTTAACCCTGTCTTCTGCTATATGACCTAGCCTTAGGTGCCACAGATACTTATCATTTAGACTATCTCTAAGCCTTTTAATTTCTATGGCATTCACATTTTGCTCAATATTAAAAACAGATACATCAACGTGTAACTGATAGAGACCATTAATAACAAAACCATTTGTAACTTTATTATTTTCATAAAATATGTTACAATGCTCCTTATGAAAACTAATTACATAGCCTTCTTGTGCTAAACATGAAACAGAAATCAAATTCCTGCTTGCTGCAGGCACATAATAACAGTCTCTTAAAACTAAATCTAATCTTAACGGTAATCGCAGAGGGTAGGTTCCTTCGGCCACAGCAGCAATTCTTGCTCCATTCCCGACACGTAGGATCATCTCCCCATCCCTCAGCCTCTTGCTCTCCTCAAGATCCTGCATAGAAGTGCACAAATGAGCACTAGAACCAGAGTCAAGCACCCAACTGGATGCAGAAGAAATCGTAAGATTAGATTCGATAATGAGCATACCTCCAGAAGGACCATCCTTCTTGTTCTTCAGGGTGGCCAGGTACTGAGAACAGTTCCGCTTCCAATGGCCTTCTGACTGACAGTGGAAACACTTTCTTTTTTCAGAAGCCTTCTTCTTTGATCCTGTCTTCTTGTTCTTGCCATCCACCTTCTGCTTCTTCACGGACTTCTTTTTTTTTTTCAAAAGACTTTCTCTTGGAAGAAGTCCGCTCTACAGTAAGAACTGAGCCTTTTGAACCTTTCATTGAAAGCTCAACCGTAACTAGCATATTCATTAACTCGGCCCAGGTACATTGCATCTTATGCATATGAAAGTTCATGATGAACTGACCATATCCATCGGACAAGGACTGAAGGATCACATCAATCTGAAAATCCTTGTCTAAGATGACATCGAGCTTCTCAAGCTCCTCAAGATCCTTGATCATTGTCAAACAATGATCTTGGACTGACTGCCCATCATGCATCTTGGCCTTAAAAAGTCTTTGACAGACTTGATACTTGGCCGCGTGACTCTGTTCACCAAACAACTCTTGTAGGTGAGCCAATATTTGGCGGGTCGTCAAAATATTTTTATGTTGGCACTGTAAATCATCAGATATTGCACCCAACATGTAGTACCTGGCTTTGTTATCATCGTTCGTCCACTTTTCTAGAGACACTCTCTGTTCAGCAGTCGGACATGCTGGCATGGCAGGTGGGTCCTGGTCCAAGACATGAGTCAATTTTTTAGAACCCAGAATAATTCTGTAGTTCCTCAACCAGTCCTTAAAATTTGGTCCAGTCAGTCTATGAGTGTCTAAAATTTTGGTCAGAGGATTTGAGGCAGACATGTTTCCTGTAGAGAGTGAAAAATTTCAAGTTAGATTTTGTAATCAGATTCAACCAATTTATTTAGGATTTTTATTTTTAAATAAATTAGGCTCCCATTATTTTCTCAGATCCCTACACTCTCTTGGTAGAGATGTGAAATCTTTGTGATTAGTGATTTCTAGTGGGTGGTGCAGTCTCACCGACTGGCTCATCACCTCACCTAACAGTTATTGATGATGAGTCAATCGATGAGTGGACAACTCTTGTCCAATGATTCTCTAATCATGGTGCACCCAAAACTTGGTCTCTAATTCATGAAGCTCACCGTATCCGGGATATTGCTCCAATCCTTAGTTAAGTCAAACCCATCATTTGCACGAACTAGATTCCTGATTGGATCCCTCACCGTATCCGAAATATTGAGCCCAACCCATCCTCTAATCTGTAGCATCCAATGCCTAATGGACATGGTTGCATCTTTTCGATGCAACTGAACCACTGTAACCAGTCGAGAATAATCAACCCCGGGAAGGGCCCGCATATCCACAATGATGGAAGACCTAGACTTAATATTTTCTTAGGAAGATTTGATTTAGGTCTCTTTAAACTTGACTTGACATAGTCATAACAATTATGACTAACCTAGTGGCATGGATCAGCTCGAATTGTTAGCCATCTCAAATCAGAACTGGGTCGACACATATGGCCAGGTAAGTGAGACCGGTGGGAGAGATATGCCATTAACTTGACAAGAATGCATTCGAGTCGAGTAGCTCCCAATTAAAAATCAGTTGGTCGCATCTACCCAACTTACCTTAGACACCAAATTGTCCAACCATAATTAATTGAGTTAGTCTACAATCCAGGCTCTAACCACTAAGCCAAATTACGTTTTAACTTGATCGAGTCATATCTAAATGTGATTCGACCTTGACCCAGACTTAATCCTATTATGCTGGTCAATTATTAGCTTTCATGATTTCACCTAACCAACTCTTGATTCGGTTTGATCAACCGCTAGACCTAATTGAGCTACCTAAGCTCGAACCCAATCTTATGAAAATATCTTAGATATGAAATTCTCAATTTTAGATCTAACTTAATTTCATAAGCTCAATACATTAATTAAGTTTGGATTCATAAACAAAGTATGTAAAATAAATCCTAGAATTTCAGGATCTAGGGTTTTGCAGAAAAGTAAGTTTTGATTTCTGATTAAGGATGAACACGCGGCACCCCTACACGTCATATGAACACCCCATTGAATGGGCAGAGAGGATCTTAAAACTCTACTTTATTCTTATGACCGGATGGCCATGAGGAACACCTTAATCAGAAATATAAATTTTAACTACAAAACTAGTTAGATCTAAATTAACATATCACATATACAATTTAAGATCTAACTAATACATACTTTGCATACTTCTCATGTATCAAAAATTAATCTAATTAACATGCTTTCAGATCTGATACATCACATATAATATCTAAAAAATAAAATTTAAATTGAACTATTCAAAATAAAAACTATTCTAGACAAGTTACTAGAATAATTCTACAACTAGTCTAGGCATGCAACAGATCAATTTTATAAAATAATTATAATTTTATTTTTTATTTTCTGATCTGATTATAATAATTATAACATCAAAAAAATAGAAAATAAATTATATTTAATTCATATTTTAATCTCATTAAAATATAAAACTTAAGACTATTCATGGATTCAATTAATCCTAGTCTAGTTATGCATCTCATGCATGTTAGATCTTCTTAGATTTAATTTTAAATATTTTGATTTTAGATCCTATCATATCTGATATGATATCTAAAATTATTTAATATTAGATAGATTAAAATTAAAATCAGATCTAAAATAGATCTGAAATAGAGCCAACAACCTGGCTCTCTAATTTTTGGATGCCCCAAAGGTCTCTCAAATCTCTATGTTTCTCAAAAATTTCATGAAGAAACTCATTTTATAGAAAGAGATGTGATAGAGTCTTTGTCTAGGTCAAATACCTAGTTAAGGCTTATCCAAACATGGCAAGATAAGGGGTGCCCAACTCTTGGGTGCCTCCTCCTTATTTTCATGCATAGACCACTAGCAAAGGGTGCACAATGTGTACCCTAAAAGTCACAAAAATCTCAAAAAAAATTTGGATAAATTTGATGCAAAAAGGAAAGAGTTTTGGATTTCTAAAACTCTATCTCATAGAATTTGAAATCCAAACTTATTCCTACTTTGATTGGATCCACAACAACTTTCCATGTATGAAAGAAGAGAGGAAACCTTTTGGATGTGAGAAAGACCTAGGAGAGGACTTTTTTTGCACAAAATAAGAGGGGATTGGCGTGGAATAAGGGAGAGGGCGTGGGGGGGACTTATGTGGCGCAAGGTAGAATCCTAGTCTTACTAGGATTCTATCTTATGACTTGTTTTAATTTGGTTTCTTAAATCAAATCAAACCAAAATTAGATTAATTCAATTAAAATAGATCTTAATCTAATTAAAAATTTAATTTAATCAGATTAAATTAGATTTAAATCTAATTTAATTTTTTAATCAAATTAGAAATTAGGTTGACCCAAGTCCTAATTGAACTAGGACTAGTTTTTTCCTTGCACTTGGCTTATCCAATAAACCAATTGAACTTGATCCAATCAAGTCCAAACTAAATCTAATTAAATCATATTCAATTAGACTTAAGCTCAGCCCATTGGCTTAATCAAATTAAGCTAATTAGCAATCAAATTGCTAATCGATCCTCTTGCAATACTTGCACTAGGTTAAATATCAATCGTATTGATCATTTAACCTTAGAATGATTCTTAATCGTTAATCAACCATCCGATCGGATCATGAACTCTAATGTGTGTGACCTCATAGGTTCGAACTTAAGTTGGTAGCATAGGAATAAATTTTTGTACCAATCGAAGCGACCATCTAGCAATGGTACCCGACGATCGAATAGGTCGAATGTATAGAACAACATCCTTAGAACCCATGCGGATATAGTTTCTGTATAATTCATCCTCTTGACCAAAATGATCATAGGATACCTCAGAGTTCAATTGTCAACTCTGATCAGGTTGTTCACATTGTATTTCAAAATATCAAATCCATCTGATGGATTACCCTGGCCAAGATTTTGCTAAATTGAAATACAGTGACTCATTCTTCTCCAACTCTTGGAGTGGTCAATCCTATCTCGATCACACTCTGACTTTGCAAGTACTTGACTATACCCAGAAGTCTTCCGTCACTGAATTAGAAATTCAGTTAGTCCAGTACCAAAGCACAGTGAGTTGCTTGTAAGTCACTGAGGTGATCTCAGGTTTAAGGGACACTTATACCTATATCTCATCAGAGACATTCTCGACAACAGAATGCTCTGGAGTTGGTCACGTTTAATGATGATGTACCCTTATATCTCACCTATATGCTATACCAGTGTCTCCACACTCCTTGGTTAGGAGGACAACCAATCCATATGGCCTACAGCGACCTATGCTCGATAGAAGCTGTCGTCCTTATTAACAGTCTATCATTTGGTCGTGAACAGTTTTAAGGACTAATCGATAAATCCTCTCTTTATCGAATCTAAATAGTCCTAAGGACTTCATCATAACAACGGAGTTCATTAGAAGATGAATGCTTATGATGAAAATGCCAAATATATTTTATTTATTAACAAATCAATTACCATACTTGGTTGCTCAACCGTCAACAGCTTGACGATTGATTTTTGGGATATATTTTTCAATGCTTCGATGGTGCTGTGTCGAAGCTCGAGGAGTTGTACATGGAGAAGTCTCTCACCAACAATCTTTTTCTTTGGAGGTAGTTTTACCAGCTGCGGATGGCTAAGGGACAGAGCGTGCAGGAACATCTAAGTCATTTTTAGAAGATCCTCATCGACCTCCTCAGCATTGGTGAGAATGTTGAGAAGAAGACCATAGTGCTGGTTTTGCTGACGTCGCTTCTTCCTTCGTACGAGTTCTTAGTGACTGCTCTTCTAGTGAGAAAAAGTACCATCAAGATGGATGAGGTCACTGTGGTAATACTCCAGAATGAGATTCTTAGGAGGAAGAATTCAGCTTCGAGCTCAGGTGGCAGTAGCTCAGCCTTGGTGGCTTCTGAAAGAGTAGGAGGTAATAGACGAAGCGGTAGGAGATCACAACGAGGGTGGTCCAAGTCCAGGAGGGACTTGAGCAAGACCAGATGTTATCAGTGTGACGAGTTGGGACATCTAGCTAGAAATTGCTCTCAACTCAAAAATCGAATGATGGCTGCTGTGACAACGGTCAGTAGCGATTCAGAAAGAGATGTCTTGGAGATATCTGATGAGGTATCTACTTCTTTTCAACAGTGGATGTTAGATTTTGCATGCACCCATCATGTATGTTGTAGAGAAGATACGTGCGTTTGAAATTGGCACAGAACTCAAAGTGGCGAAGGATCGCTGACGGCGGGTCGGTGGCAGTGCGACTGCGTGCGGTGGGGTGCGGCCCAGCACGTAGCAACGTCGGGCTGGGCGTGCAGCCCAGCGGGCGGGCCCGACCCAGGCTCAGGTGCGTGGGGCGTGCGGGCCGGCCCAGGCCCGGGCATGCGGGGCATGGGTCCGGCCCAGGCATGCAGGCGCGGGCTGGCCCAGGCCCACGCACACATGCGACGGGCTCAGCAGCCCATGTACCTCGATCCACGATGGACCGAGTGATCCACGATCTGGCGCGTGGACCGTGTGGGCATTTCTCATGTGTTTCACACGATCCACGACACTATTGCATGGATTGATCGCGATCGGACGACACTGGGATGTTGCGGTCTTGATCCAATGGCTTGGAGAGGATTTTGGGCTTTCTTTGGGCTTGATTAGGATTCCTAATCCTAATTAAAGTCCTGTTTAAGGCCTTTGAAAGGGCTTGTACAGTGGAATGAGAGGTTGTATGGTGGCTTGGTGGTCTTGTGATTTGCTACGGTGCTGATCTGAGAAGAGCACAGAAAAATCAAGAGCCCACACGAAGAGAGAGAGATCCATGATGTTGAGAGAAGGAGCAGGGAGGCTCCTGGACAGCAGACAGCGGTAGCTTCAGGGGTTCAGGGGGTCTTCTTAAAGAGAGAGCTTTTGTGAGAGAAAACTTTTTATGAGGAAGAAATTGGGTGTACGAGGGTTGAGGGTGAGATCTTCTCTTGTAATATTTTTTTTCATAGCGAAGTTTGCATGCCCCGTGGAGGCGAGTCTTTTTTGACTGATCTACGTATTTGATTATTTTTTGTTTTGTTTATTCTTTCTTCCTGCTGCACCGTACAGTATCGAAAAGGTCTTGAGAGATGGTGTCCTGATTAGACATCGACCCAATATTTTTTTTTCCACAAACAACTCATATCTAAATATTTTAAGTTATATTTTAGATCAATGAAGAAAAGCTTATTCAGAAACATGCAAAGACTTCTATGTTCTCAAACCTTGGCCTAAAACTCTGAATCTCTGATTAGTATCCTTGCACCCCTTCTCTCTTTCTTCTCTCTCTCTCTCCTCTCTCTCATTCTCTCACATACACAATTTCTTCATCACAAAATTAGGGAATGCATCTATTTGTGAAGAGCATGGGGTTCTAGGAATCAAAATCATTCTTTGTAATAATTATACTTTCCTTTCTTATCAAATTCAAACTCGTGAATATCATCCCAAGTCCAGCAATACAATTATCTAATTTCGACCACATGCAATTTATCCTTCCACACATTGATCATGGTCTGGTCACATGATGAAACCATATATATTAAATCCAACCATCCACATGTATGTCACTTAGTTAAACCACAAATTACATCCAATTATCTATCAATCTGGACGTGACTTAAGATGGGTTAAAATTTTGAATAATTAATTCCTATTTGAGACAATATAGGAAGAAATTTGATTATCATTTGAGCTCCTTAGTTTTCACATAATATACTACAGAGAGAAAAACTTTACACTTCGAGCTTTTTTGCTTGAAGTGTGCACTAAGTTTTTTCATGAAATTGTACATTGCTAATGTCGAAGTCAACACGAATTGGATAAATCTATCTACATCAGATGAAAAGTTATCATACTTAATGATAATACCCAATCTATTTCTTGCATAATAGAAACACTGCTTGCATATTGCTATACAACCTTTAACTCAATGATGGAAGCAGATATCACATAGATGATGGCCTATCAGACAAATGAGCTGAAGTAAACATTGAATTTGAGCCTTTAAGCTTTGGAATGAATCAGTCTCAAGCCTTGTAATGGATCGATAAGTATAATGCTTAATCATGATCATAAATGGAAAGACTTGTATAACTCAAATTACCACTAGAAAAATTAGGTGAGGCTTGAAAAACTAAACAACCAATTTGAATAAAAGAAAATTTATCATAAGGCTAGTTGTCCTTTAAAGCTGAATAAGATGACAACTAGGCGAGGCTTAGGCCAGACAACTTGGGTTAATCGCAAGTAATCTGAATAAAAAAAAAAAGATACTCTCAAAGAATAATAAGAAAAAGAAAAACTAGATAGCAAAATTACCTAAGATCACTTTCATTGCTTCCTCTCTCTCTCCATATATCTCTCACTCTCTCTCTCACCCTTTCCCCTCAAAATTCTAATCTTTTCATCTCAAGAGCCTATCTTCTCCCTATCATGACCATAAAACCTTAATATTATATTTGCTTGATGGCTTCTAAATTTTAAAATACCTTACTTAAGTTCCTAGATTGCTAATGAAATTTAAAGTGGCAAATGAAATCCCCACATGTTCATATCAAAGCTTGTATCATCCCTTCCTTTGAAAAAGGGGCAGATGAAATCCCTACACGATCATATCAAATCTAAACTCATCTATTCATTTCCTACCTCTTTCTTTCTCTTTCTTCCTCTCTTAAGCTCCTTTATTAGCCTTCATAACCACATTTCTGCACTTCTCTCTCCTTTCTCTCCTTTTCTTCCTCATATCTTGACATGTTTGCCTATGCTATCTTTTTCTTTTAGCCTTCCTATAAATTCTCAAGCTCTAACCTCCACCAATTTAGCCATGAGTGGTTGGTAATTAAAGAAATGAAGAAGGTGGTACCATAACCAACTTTGCTACATCCTCCTCATAGCTAGCCATTTTTATATATGGTCACTCTATCTCCAACTATTCTACTTTTCTTCTATATTTTTTAAGGACATGGACTAGTTTCAAGTAGGTCTACATAGAATACATGGTAGGTTGAGATTTTTTTATCTAATTATCATTGAAACGGATCCAATGTGGGTTAAAATTCTTCAAACCAACTATACTTTGATCTATATAAATATTATCAACCCTAGAATATAGGAGTTATGTTTTAGAGTTTCCCATATGTTATATATGCCACTTCTAATTGATCTAAAAGGAGTATTAGACTCATTGTAGACTACTCTAATCACTTCAAGGAGGTCTATATAGGGTTGGAGAGCATTTTTGCCACTATGACTCTACTATAAACTAAAAATTTAAGAGGACATAACTTTCAATCTGAGAGAAATTTAATGACATGATAGAAGGTATAGTTGATATAGAAGTTGAAATCTAGCTTCCATTCATATCTTGTTGTTTTGAAAAAATATAGCCACAATTAGGAGAACAAACCAATATAGATTAGAAGGATAAAACTCGCTTGTATAAATAGGGGCATTCTACCATAGTTTTATGATATATTAATTGGAAAGAGTAGAAGATTTTTCTTACTTTCCATCTATTTCTCTTTTGAGCAAAAGAGGAATTGAACCCAAATTCGGAAAGGATGGATGTTCTAATATAAATACAAAGTCTCTTTAGCAAATAGGGATACTAGGATGATACTGAAAAATGAGAAAGATAAAGAAAGATAAAGGTATCATTTTAAAAACTATTTGATAAGAATATTATTAAAGAAATCTTTATTTTAAAAGTATAGTTAAGGAGAAGTCAAGGCTCTATTCCTACAACTCATAAGGTGCAGTAGAACTTTAAAAAAATTTAAAAAGGCATGGCATTAGACCAGATAAAATAATTATTTAAGTTTGAAAAATTATGAAAGATGTAATGTTAAATTTGCTTAATAATCTATTTGATAAAATTATGAAAACTAAGAAAATGCAAGATGAGTGGATAAGTATTTAATATTATTAATAGAAACAAAGATAATGTAAATAAAATTTTATAATTAGCAAGAATTAAGCTTATGAGTTACTATTTGAAATTATAAAAAAGTTAATTGGAAAAGACAAGACAAACAGTAACTATTTTTGATTACTAGATTAGATTTATGCTTGAAAGATCCATAATGGAGATTATATTTTTACTTAAATAAGTGATAAAAAAAAATCTAGAGAAAGGAAAAAAAATCTGCATATTCTCTTGTTGGTTCAGAAACGAATATAAGGCACCTTAAAAAGATAGCATGTACATAATGGTATATTAAAATAATTGAGGATATTTATTCTAGACAACGAACAAGTACTAAGGGTCATTACGGTACAATGAATATTTTTGCTATCATAATAAACTTACGTCAAGAATTGGCACTAAGTCCATATCTTTTTGTATGAATTATGAATGAACTCATATCAAATATTTAAGAAGAAACACTTGATATATATAATTTATAGATAATATAATATTGATTTATTAAATTTTAAATTAAAATTATGAAGGAAAACTTCAAGGATAAAGGTTTAAACATAGTAGAACTAAGAAGAGTATATAGAATACAAATTTAATGGGAATAGAAATGAAGATGTAATAGACAAGAAGTATCACAAAGCGATCCATTTTGTTATTTAGGACTTATTATATAAGATACTAAAGAGATAGTTAAAAATATATCAATTAAATTAGAGTTGGTTGGATGATGTGGAGAGATGTTTTGGAATACTATGTGATATGCATATACCTTGAAGATTTAAGAGAAATTTTATAGCAAGGCCCGCAATATTGTATGGCTCAATGGTAGGTAATAAAGAAAGTACATGAAAAAAAATTGAGTATGGTACACCTGAGAATATTAAGATGGATTTTTGAATTAGAGCTAATTGCATAAAGTGGAGAGGTGTACTTAGAATATTATGTGATAGGCATATATGTTGAAGATATTAGATAAATTTTATAGCATGGCCTTTAATATTGTATGGCTTAATGATAGACAATAAAAAAAACTACATGAAAAGAAATTGAGTATGATAGAAGTGTGAATATTAAGATATATTTTAATAAACTAGGAAGGATAGATCAAAAAATTAATATATTAAAGATACTATAGAAATTATCCTAATTTAGGATAAAATGATGAAACATGATTCAAATGATATGAACAGAAGATCTAATCATAAGACTCCCATTAGGAAGGACATTTTTATTTATACTAAAGATGGTAATAAAGAAGAGGGAGACCATAATTAATAACCTCCCATAAGAAGGTTGTGAGGATGGGTATGAAGAGACTTGAAATAACATCACAGATGGACCTAGATAAGAATACTTAGTAAATGAGAATCCTTGAAGCTGATACCAAATAGTTGGATAAAGGCTCAATCATTATTATTATGATTTTGACTATAATTTCTTTGAGATGTCTAAGTTGAGCTAGTTAAAAAAAAATTTTCTTCTCCTTATTGATTGCTTATTCAAGAAATTGTTAATATTACATTTAGCATCACTAACAAAATGATACTATGTTAACTCTTAATTAATTCTCCGAAGATTCAATTTTTTATCCATCAATAAAATATTCTGATATTTTAGTAAGATGGATGAAAATAATTTCTTGAATTTACTACGGTTGGCATCAATAATTTCAGTTTAGAATATGCCAATTGGTTTGAAAAACTATTTTAGTGGAAACAAAGGAGTTTAAAAATATTTTATAGAAAATATATAATTGACTTTCAAACTAGACCAAACTTAAAAGCTTGAAAGACTTTTTCACTTTTAAGTTAAAGGCAATTTGGCAGAGAATAATCCCTCTTTGATAGAGTAATAATTTAAGATAGGCTGATACTAATTGAAATATCTATTCCTAGTTAATATCAAATTCCTTATTTGTTGTATTAGAAAACGACCATTAACTTTATGCTAGTTTATTTGAAATGCATGAAGGGGGAGAATAGCTGGTGTTTTAAGTATATAAAGGGATAAAATATGGTACATATAATGATAAGAGAATTAGACAACAAAATAGAAGAAATGGTAAAGATTTGTTTGTTATAATAAACAAAATAAGTTAAATTTTTTTAATTATAAAAAAGTATGTACACTACAAATGGAAAAACTAGCACTAAATTTTTAATTTATCAATCAATGTTTTATTAAGAAAAGTTTATCAATCAATTTACATGATTCTTAACCCTTTGCCTATTTTTGTTAACTTTGCTAAGGTTATATGCATGTTTGGGCCTTCATTATTGAGATGACGATTATTTTATATATTTTATGCACTTTAGTGCCTAAAATAATCTATCACATTAATCCATATAATTTTTATATTTGTGAAAATATCTTATAAAGCTTTCTATTTATAAGAACTGATCTTTTGCTAGTTTTAACTAGCGAAGTAGAGGTTAAGGTAAACTAGGATTATAAAAAGATAAAACTATCCTTGTCTTAACAATATCTAAGGCTCAAAACTTGATCTCTTCTTACTCACTTCACCCTCTTCTCTAATTTGCCCTTCTATCACTCGAGGCCTAGCTACCGGGGACTATTAATAAAGAGGCACATGCTATAAGGTTGGTCAAATATAAGAGTTAGAAGCAATAATACTGAACACTTATCAACTTAACACTAATACAAGAATATGAGAAGAATATTCCATTATGATCTACTTAGCTTAACTTGAGAAACATATAAATAATAAGTTATAAGATTATAAGATTAAAATATGAATATAGAAAAATTAGAGATTAATATAAAAATATGAAAGATTTCAAGAACTAATCATCAAAAATCCTTATTTAAATATTCAAATAGTTATTATTTTTTGCATATTAGTCTCTGGACTTTTTATTTTTATATATTAATTCATTTTCATTCGGCATCTGTATTTTAATCTCTAAAATATTGTAACTTATTATTTATACATTCCTCAAATTGAGTTAGCTTGATGATTGTGGAATATTCTGACCATATTCTCCTAATAGTCTAAAAAGTTTTGCCTTTAGTTCTCATGCTTAACCATTTGATTGCTAGTTCCTCAATAGCCTATTTCCGACTGAAAATAGGGTAAAGTAAGCATGAGAAGAGGCTAAGCCCAAACCTTATCCATTATTAATCAATGACATCTTTGTCCTTATGCAATCCTAGTCAACCTTAAGTAGTGTTTGATCAATGAAAACTGGGAGGACTTATTTGAACAAAGGAATTTGACAAGGACTTTTATATGAATATGAAAAAGATAGAGACTAATACACAAATATGGAAGATTTTGTGGATCACTTTACAAAAATCCAATAGTTCTTCTATCTGATTTAAATGAATCATTTATCATCTAGGTAAAGAAACTTAAAACAAATTAGATTGATGTTAGTCAATCAATTAATAGTTTTAATAGTAAGAACCTTGAAGTAAAATAGTGCAGGCATGTACACACAAGAGCACTTACATGAAGTAAAAGAATGAAATGAACAAGTTTTAAAACATTTGAAATATACGTCATTAAATGAACATCATGCTTTTGAGAATAACCTTGTTCCTAAAAAGTCATTTAGAATTATAAAATTTGTAGAGATACAAAAAGAAATTTTTTTGATGAGTTGAAATGTTAGAAAGTATGGTAGGAAATATTGAAGAAAATACTTCATGGTGCCCATTGTGCACTTACAGAAAGTTTATAAAGCCTAAAACTGATGGTTTGGCAACTCCACGATCAAACAATGTCATATTTAAAAATAAACTTCGAGGATCACAACAATTCCTTTTTGACAGCTAGCAAGAGGATTTTTTGCACGCACATAGAAGAAGCCCCATCGGATTTGAATCGCCATGAAAATAGGTAAAGTTATATGCCTTGCCTTGTAGAGTTGATATATTCTCTCTCTTTACAAATTAAGCAGTTATTTGCCACCACTCAAATTTAGACCTAAGACCTCAGAGAGCTAGGTACCAAAATTTGCTACTTGTTGTTTAGAGTTGACATATTCTTGCCAACTCTTATATCTATTTAAGAAAAAACTAAGTGAAATTATACATGAAGAAGTTATCGAACAAATTTGTTAAGATATTATATCCAAATTTCAAATTATTTAAAGAATAACTTATCTACCTTAAACATGCAATATTTTCATTTTGAGCTATACAAGATGATTGCAAAATTATAATTAAGGAAAACTAACAAATGTTTAAATCCATGCAATATCAATACCAATAAAATGCTCATATATAAAAATCAATTAGCGCAAACTTTTCATATATGTAGTGCTAGTAAACAAAATAATCTAAGCATGACTTGATAAGCTATATTTTTTTTATGGAAATAAATAATAACTGGATAACAAAATCTTCTTAATTCATAAAAGAATATACTGTTAAATAACCCCTAAAATATTCATGCTACACCAACAAGAAAACTTACTTGTTAGATGGAAAATCGGTGCATCTCCAATTAGGTTTTGCCCTTGCATCATGATAATTGCGACATTCCTTTTTATCTCGGAGTGTAAATCTGCGTTCTTTATTGCACACAGTACATCGAATAAATTCATCATGGTGACATGAACGTCTTTTGCGACCTCTATGCCCCTTAGTAGACTTCGCTTCTTGTTTGTAGTATCTTAACAATGCTGTTTTTAATAATGAAACTTTTTTGCCTTTAATAATAATCCATATAGTTTGCTTCCATCTTTTGTACCCCTTTAGTGCATGTTCCTCAAATTCAGCAGGGGTAAAGATACCTAATCATTTTGGACAAAAATTGTTAACAAATAGACAACCAAAGGACACATTCATGAATATTATAAAATATTTCACAAATAAAGCATAGTACATTAAATAATAACTCTAAAGAATAGAATGTCGCTCAAGATATGATTCTCATAACATAGAATATACTATATTCATATGTGTAAACAATTCGTGCAGCGTTTATGATTTTTTTCTAAAAGCAATGACTAACAAATTGTTGCTATAGGCTTTGGGAGGTTTTGTCCAAATGCATGAATATATGATTTGATAGTCTTTTATATTGTAGGATGTTTTCATTACATCTTACCAAACATCTTCTCTTTCTAGTCATAGATCAAATTTGTAGTGACCAATTGAAGTAGAATTCAACCTTTTAGCATTGTTGCTTTTGGAGGACTTTTAATATTGTCATACCCCTAATTTGAGATCGTAAGTCAAAGGTCATGGCAACTACCATATGCTCATAGAGAATTCTCCCCACAAGTACACAAAACATCTCATCACGATGTCATAAAAGCAATAGTGGAATAGAATTCAATTAATATTTAATTTTAATTCAAATAGCTAAATCAAATATCTTACAAAATAATATTCTATAATCTTACATCAAATTTTAATAAATTCTAATCTAAAATAAAAATATTAAAATTTATCTCTAATTCGCTCTCTCATAATGAATCTTCAAGTCAAGCTAGTCTTCTAAATCTATAAAAATAATAAAATATAGACTAATGAGCTAGAAAGTCTAGTAAATAATGCACCTTTTGGCTAGATAAATCAAAAAATAATAATATACTAAAAATTAAATATATAAGGTGATCAATTCAAACATACAATAATAATCAAAATAAGATCCATTCGAACTCAGTCTTTTCAAATTCATTTTCATTCATAAATCATTTTTTTTCAAAACATCTGATTTACCTCGACAGCCATGAACTATGACCATACTTATATCCTATGGCTAGATTAGATGAGCTTAGAATAGACAAAGTGCTAATGTATAACCTCCACAGGTAGGATACTGATATACCGATACAATTTTACTGATAGAACATCGATATACTAGCATATGATCCCCACTAGTAGGGTGTCGGCATACTAATGTATAATCTCCACTAGTAAGATATCGATATATCAGCATATAACCCTCACTGATAGGATATCGATGTATCAGTGCATACCCTCTACTGGTAGGATGTTAATATACTGGCACACAATCTTCACTAGTAGGATATCTATATATCACTAAATAACCTCCTACTAATAGGATGTCGATATACTAGTGCATAACCCTCACTGATAGCATATCGATGTACTAGTATATAACATCTACTAGTAGGATATTAATATGCTAATGTATGACCCTATTAGTAGGATTTTGATATATAGTCAGGCTGCGAGTCCAAATCTATTACAATTTAAATCTCTCTTTTCAATAAAATCAATTTCATATTTTAATCAAACATACACAGAACCATTCAGAATCAAATTCAATCAATCATAATCCATAATGAAATCAATGCTTTGGATGGTGCATCAAATTGTATTCTACTATAGATTTAATAAATAAATATTATGCTTCATATACGATTTAAAATCAATGATATAAATCAAGAATTTAGATCCTAGCAAGATATCCCATGAGACACTGGGATAGGATACCATCCCATGTGTCAGGATAGGGCCATCCTATTAGCATCTCAACATCCCAGTCGAAATATCTTGAGATATCTCTTGTTCCAAGTGTCGGGATGTGGCAGGATGATAGTACATCCTGTTCTATGAGAAAATCAGAACAACCCCATCCTATGAGATTTAAAATCTTGATATAAATACTATATAATTTATCGATAAATCCAGAAAAAAAATAGCATTACTTACCTTGTGAGTAAATCTAATTAACAAATTAAATTGATTCTAAAAATCTTTCTTGGAGTCTATTACCCTTGTATCGAAAATATATGCATCTTGTTGCATAAAAGCATATACCTTTCCTTGGGTTCGAGATTGTAGGTTTCTATTCTTATCTTTTTCAGCTATCAGGATAGGTCGATTCTTCATTCTTTATAGGCAATCAGCTATTTTATGATCTTTTTGACTACAACCAAAGCATGCACCAATGTTTCAATGATAATCACTTACTGCAAGATTTTTATCACATCGAGAATACTTAACATCATCTGTCAATTCATAGTTATCACTTACTAATCTCTTATTCAAACCCCTAGTACGTTTACTATTCTATCCTTGGGATTTATTCGATCCTTTTTGTTCTTTTGATTTCTTTCCCTTTTTGCAAGTTTCTCATTAACTTCTCTTTCAATTATCAATACTTTATTCACTATATCTATATAAATAGTTAATTTATATAGCACCACTTACTTTTTAATTTCTATCTCCAGTTCCATCTCAAATTTATGCACTCGATCACATTCATCCTCGATCAATCTTGGAATAAACTTGGCAAGCTCTATAAATTTAGCTTCATATTTTGTAACTATTATATCTTTATATTTTAGATATATAAATTCTTGATATTTTTGAATCTTTATACTTTGAAAAAAATATTGATCATAAAATACTCTTCGAAATTATTTTCAAGTGAGTTGTTTTCTATCTTGTTCATATTTATATTGCAGCCTCTGCCATCAATTAAATGCCTCATCTTGTAATATGTATGATGCATACAAAATCCTTTTATTATCATAGCATTTCATAGCAACAAACACTTTCTCGATCTCCATAAGCCAGTTCTCAGCTTCTAAAGATTTCATAGCCCCTTGAAAGCTATTAGAGATAACTTCTTAAATTCTATCATATTAACCACACACAATGTCCTTGAGGTGGCGATGTTTGTTGTTGTACTTGTCATTGTTATCATAACTATTATTGCAACTATTGTTGTGATTGCACCAAACTGACTAAGGTCTATATTATTTGAGCTATGCTTGATTCTTGCTGCTCTATCTAGATGTTCCTAGTAGGATCAATGACTTTTTTCTACTGAAGGATGCCACCGACTTATTGAGGAGTACCACCATACTATTGGTTTGATGTCTCTTTAACAGCACCTCAACCAATTTTTTTTATTCGATGTGGAGCCATCTCACACGAACAATGGTCGAAAAATTCAAATCTAAAAAGTTTTCTTTTAAAATCTAATATTCAAAAATTATACTTTTATTAAACCTTAATCATGATTATTTCAAGATAAAAATCTTAAATTTCAAAATCCTTATGGGGCTGGCTAAGTGATAATGATCAACATCCTAGTTGATTCAATATAGGATATCCAATTTATCAACTAGAATTCAAGGGTCATGATAGGATGCACTCGATGGTGAAATTTAATAATGCTCAGTTCGATCAAGATGGAGGCCGACAGATTGTTCGACAATCAACGATCAAGATCCCTTCACTAGGATCTATCAAAGATATTAGAGGATTTCTCTAAGATCAGAAGACCCTACAAGGGAGACATAATCTAGAGAGGGCACTTTTAGAGAGAGAAAGTAAATTTTTTTAGAAAGAAAGTAGAAAGAGAAAGTGGAGAGAGAATAATTCTAGAGAGACAGAGAGAAGGAGAGGGAAGTGAGAGGTTTCTTTGTCTTCCTTTTCTTTTTCTTTTTTGTTCTTTTCCTTTTTCTTTTTTTCCTTTTCTTCATCTTCTTTTCTTCTTTTCGGAATAGAGGATCTTGGTCCCTTTTTTTTTTTTAACCTCAGAACCGTAGAGCACTACTAGTGTGGTTGTGGCTGGTGACAACTATAGCTATGACAATGTAGTCTAAAGATCCCAAACTGATGGTTGGTGATGACCACCAGCGTCGAAAAAAAAAGAGAAGGGGCAGAAACAAGGGAACAAAGGATTTTTTTTTTCTAATTTTCTAATAAAACTGGCAGCCGATTGCGTTGTCTAACATTATGGGAAGAAAAGAGAAAAAAGAGAAGGATGGCTAGGGCTATACCTTGGGCTTTGGCGGTTTTCCAATCTTGATTTTCAGTAGGCACAATGAGGCTTCTAAGAAGAAAATTATGGCGATCCCCTCTATTTGAGATCTCGATCTTTAACCGAAAGAAGAGGGAAGCCCTCTTTTCTTTAATAGGGCTAGAGGGGAAGAGGTCAACTCCTCTCCAGTATTGATTTTGACTTCGATTAGGAGTCGATCGGGAGAAGAAGATTCCTCCTTTGGGAGTCTTCTCTCAAATTTTTTTGTGTGGTTGCTTTAAGATTTGTGTAGACAAAATTTTGCTGGATTGGGGTATTATAGATATATTACTTGGCTTAACCAAATATTGCAAAGTGGAATAAAGATTATTGACATTAATAGTGCCATATGGAAGAATTTATGTATAAAAAAAAAGCATTGTCCAAAATCAAATATATAAACAATCTAAATTAAATTTAAATAAATTAAATAGAACATAAAGTGCACATCTAGGAAAAAATTTCTAAATATATAAACTAAATATAATTAAAATAATTCAAGCAAATAGAATATGATAGTACAAAACTAGTGTAATACAATAAATAAAATTTAAATATATCACAAGGAGAGAACCATCTAACCTTTTTCAGCTACACCATTGCATGATGAGCACTCGCATCTAATTTTGAGGTCACCATCTCTAAATACTTTGAGCTTGCCAGCAGTATCTCCATATTTACTGGTACAACCACATGAGACTTCAACAAAATTTATGCCCTTCGTCAGCCCATTCATATCCTTCAATTCATCATCAGTGAAGAGAACAATAGCACTATTTCTTGAGCCACTAGCAGCCATTTTTTTTTCTCTTTACAAGATGACTTGAAGGTTTCCTATGGAGACATAGAAGTAGTAGATATATATAAGAGAATTATATTTTTATTAATAACACTTATTTTAAGAAACAAACTATATACTAGAAGCTTATAAGTACCCCAAAGGGAGGAGATTTCTTGAAAGAGTTCTAGAATTTGATCAAGGTAGGTTTGTCAAGGAAAGACATGATCCAAGAGAAATCCTTCAAATTATAAACACCCTCATACTCATGTCAAACTCACTAAAACTATAAAAGGCACCACCTTGAGGGGCTATGAGTAGGCCTATCTTGGCCTAGGGATTTGAAAAAAATTGCATAGGGTTCGCACTAAATGCCAACACAAGCAAAGTAAATGTTGGCCCAAGGATTGGTCCATTTGCATCCCTATAACTAGGAGATAGAAAGATGCATATCAAAAGTAGGAAACCTATAAGGAAGAGCCCCAAAATGTATGACTCCCACATAAAGAACCAACGAAGCAAGGATAAAGGTTGAGTCTTTTTTTCCAAGAGGGATTTTCCTCTTAAGAACTGTGACAAATCTAATATTTCACTTTCTCTTCTTTCTTATGTTAGTAGAATTTTCTACAAGCCATAGTGTAGAAAATATAAATGGGCAAGGCAGGGTCGGAACATAGAAAAGAGGAGTTCAAATGAAACTTTTGAGGACTTATATAGCCACCAGATCATGTATGCATGATATTAGAAAAATATACTAAGTAGCCATAGTGTAGAAAACATTAATAGGGAAGGCAAGGTGGGGACATAGAAATAGAGAGGAGTTTGAACGGAACTTTTGTGGAGTTATTAAGCCATAAGGTCATGCACGTATGATATAGAAAAAATATGCTACAAAAATAGGAGGATGGGATTGGAATTTCTTCTCTCTTATTGCTGCTTATATTTTATATCCTCCGCAAATCCATATGGGATGTTTAGCTATGAAGGGGAGGAAAAAGATTGGCTATTTTGATGAGTTATATCTATCATAAAAAATCCTTTTATACTATGCACACATTGATCTTTCTGACTAAATCCCTCTGCTTCAGACACTTTTCTACAATGGATAGATTTTTCATCTTATTTTCATTATACACCACTCACTCGAATTGCTTGTATAATGAATGCACATTCTTCTATTGAAATCTTATAAAAGTGGAAAGTGCATTTAGAAACTATATATTGGAAAATCAATAGAAATTATAGTTAATATGCAAGGAAGAAAGGAGAATCTTCATAGATATTCTACTTTCTAGTGTAATGCTTTAAATTTTTTTTTATTAAATTCCACATCAAAAACATACTATTTCATGCATAGTTTGAATGTTCCATGGATAGAAATCCTCCTCATACTTCCTCCTTATCTACAACGATCTTCTAAGAAGAAACTATAAATTTTTATAGATTTTTTTTGATAAAAATAATTTTTTATGGATTGGTAGATAACTCTATAACTTCATTCAAAAATTAAATTATATTTAAGTAATTTTGGAATAAAATAAAAAAAATAGATTTGAAAAGAACTTCTTTTGATCATTTCTTTTTTTTTCAATAAAAAAGACTATTTTAGGAGCAAACCATCCCATCAGGCTTTGTGCAATCATTTCAATAAATCTCATTTCAACATTAAGGTTTGTCGATTCTACTTGTTGATTGACTTAATTCGGTCTACTAACCTATCTTTTTGGCTTCTTGAGAAGCAATTTCTATCTAGAACCTTATCTAAGACTTTTGGTCTTTTTATTTTCTAAAGAATACGAGCCTTGTGGTAGTTCTAAGATATAGTACTTCTTCAAGTCGGATGAAGTGAGGCCATTGTTTGCAGTAGTTCTGAGAAGAAGATCTTGAGCCCTTCTTAAATCAAAAGGAAAGATCAATGAGGTAGATCGAAAAAATTTTGCTAGCTCAAAAATCAGTAGATGATCCATCCTTTCTCTTCTGCTAAAATTTATGTATTCTTCCTTTCACTTATGCTAAATTAGCATGCCAAGGCTGTCAAGAGTGAAAGGTTCCTTAGTTCTTTTTTATTTTTAGGTTTCTCACTTTTTTTTATTTCTAAATAAATTTTTATTTCATTATTAATCTTTGATATTTATATAGTCGAAGCACCACTACACAAAATGGTAGCAAATTTAGTGTATCATTCATAGCCTTCATTCTTACCTGCTCACTTTCACACCGTCTTGCATTCTAGATAGTTGCCTTTCTATCGTCCCTTCTTTAATGGTGGAGGGTGAACCCTACTTCCACTTAGATAGAACAAGAGCCTTGTTCAAACTAGAAAAGGTAGAGGCCTTCGATGTTTCTTCTGATCAAGAATTAGAGTCTCACAATCATTAACCAATATGCTTAAAGTCTTTATATATCTATTTTTATGCGTTCTACTTTAAGGCAATCAACATAATACACCTATTGCCTCCATCCACTATATGTAGGTTTTACATTCTTTGATCTTACAAAATGCTTAGTTTTGAATCTTTTTTTTTCTTTCAGAAGACAGCTTTTTAAGGTATATCTCAACTTCACCAAGGAAATAAAATTTTCTCTTTTGAAACAAAATAAAAACAAAACATCTTGTATGCAAAGACTTCCCATCTTCCAAAAATATTTTGATTGATTTCTATTATATTAAAAATGTATTACTTAATTATTCTTATTTTTTATGGATTTAAATGAATAAACACTTGAATTTGAAAATAGAATCATTGGATACAACAAAAGACTAAAAAATAAAAATATTTTGCTTCACTATTGAAGATCGTAGATATGCTACAAAATTTAGATAAAAAGAGTTACTAACCTGTATGTGAATGGTGATTCAAGAAAATATCCCAATCCTCGATGATTGAAGTGCAATTTGTGAGCTCAGCTTCTATAGCATTCTATTTATAAGAATGAGCACTTTGAGGTTCATGAAAAAAGCACATCTTTCATTGTTAAAACTGTGTGTCGTCATAGTCTATTTTTGACTAATAATTAATTATAGTTTTGTCAGTTTTCATGAGTATATCTGCATACATTTATTAGATAAATCTTCAATATCAATATAATCTTTATAAAAAGGATAACTTAACAAGTTCACAACGGGGTATAAGTGCCAATTCAAATTTCTACATTAACATTGAGCGCCAAACTCAAAGTTATCTAATAAAATTTTTGGATACCTCTAATTACTTCTGCAACTTTGGAAGTATTTAATTGAACACTCTAATTAAAAGCAAATTTAAACTATTTGAAATTGCTTATCTAAATTGGAGCTTGTTATTAGTAATAACTTCATTTTTTTGGGTTATGAATAATGTAAGGAATTTGCTAAAAAAATGGAAGGTAGTTGAGACATTGTTATTTGTCAATGAAAGTAGCTACATGATGCCAATGGAGAAGGTATTCTCCTTCTAGTTGAAACTATGAGTTAGTGATATGTTTACAGGATGTTTTAGTCTCAAATATGCAGAATCTTGGTGATGTTATGCATATGAGAATTAGCATACCTAATATTGGAGGATCTATAGTTTTATTTTCATAGTTCTCTCTTTTTCTCAATTGATTTTTATAACACTTAGGGTTGAGATGGAGAGATTCCACCAAAAAAGGATAAGATACAAGTCTCAAATCAATGCAACATAAAAGCCTAATATACCAAATTGAAACAATAATAACAATAATTGGTAATACTAGATAAAAATAGGCTTTGAATGTTATTTTATGCACTAATTACACTAACAAATAACTAAGGAGACAAAAACCTCAACCCAAATGTAGAATTGTTAAAACATAAAACTTTAAAAATAAAGTAAAATGAGATGCAAATTAATTGAATGAAAATGTAGTTTAATGTCACATGATTATTATTTCAAATATAGATTATGTTCATAGACTTGTTACCCCTTTATTTTTAAAGATATATTATACAAACATATAGCAAGGCTTGTACTTCAAAGTCTCAAAAATAAGTTATCATATATAATTTCACTTTTAAAATTGTAAGCTTCAATAATCCCCCTAAACAATATGGTTTTCATATTTTTCTTTCTTCACCTAAAGCATAAGAATTTTAAGTTTCAATGATCGCACGCCAAAACCATATTTCTCAATCCTCAAAAAAGTATAATGATAATTAAACTCGGGGGCTATTGTAAGGCTTGGCTCAGTCTATTGATTAGCTGATCTCATTAGGCCTAGTCTGATTTTAGAGCGAGGCTTGAAGGGCTACTCCCAATCTTAATTGAGTAGAGCCCTATTCAAGAAGGAGATGGACTTCGCCTCCTCTAACTTTAACAAGACTATAAAGGGAATCTACCAGCTATTAAGGGTCAGTTTGGATAATCATATATAACTTAATAGGATCACAGAATCATAGGTCAAGCTAAGCCTATATTCATAAAACTCTCAAGAATAGCTCCGAGTGGGATGGCTTGAATCTTATATGAAGAAAAAAAGAATGCAGCAAGTCTTTTTTTCTTTTTATAGGAATGGACTGAGAAAGATGCAGATGAATCAGACTAGGCTTTGTATTCTATAATACTAGAAATCCTAGTTCTAAACTTGATGATCCAATAGGATTATCCAAACATGCCCTAAATCATCCTACCATCCCATTGCACTTAAAATCTTTCTTTATTATTATTATTTTTCTCATTTTATGATTTTTTCATTGTTTGTCCTTATCACTATGGTTGTAGTTGATCCTTGCTACAAATGAGGTAATAGATAATCTTTTTCTCTCTCTTTTTTCTCTCATTTTTGTAATGAGCTACTAGACTGATTCCAACGAGAAATCATCGGATTCCCATCCTTTCAGCACCTCTCCTATTTCAACATCAATATGCTTTCTTGTTTCATTGTTCATTAGTTTGATTTCTTGCTTCAAACCGTCATTAACCGCTAGTTCTCCACTCAAGCCTCTCCTCTATGACCCCTCCTGACTAATGCTGGAGCATTAATTAATGTCAAGGCCTACCATGGCTGTCAATGCTATTATTGTTAGTTATAGATCTTCAGACTATGAACGACCATGGCTACTACCTTTCACCATCACTTTTTTTTGTTGAGTTTTGGTACCTCGAATTCGATCCATAGCAGTCCAAGATGGAGCAGCCCATGGCAAAGAAGCCCACAGGTTTGTTACAGCATGCGTGGCACAGGTGGGGCCTACAGTGCACGTGCATCCTAGCCTATAGGTGCCCAAGCCCACTGCAGCATGTGCAGCCCAGGTGGGGCCTACAACATGCACACGGCCTAGGACGCACGTGGGTGTGCATAGTCCAAAATGCGTGCAACCTTGCGTGCTGGTGGGTGATGTGATCCACAGTGGATTAGAGGAGAAAATGCAGTTCACGCATCCCGTATGGACCGTCGCATCTACAGACAGTTTATCAGGGTCTACAGTGTCAATTTGTGCGATCCAACGTCAGAAGAGCTTGCGGGCTAGATCCAACAGTTGAAGGCACCGATTATGGCCTGTTATGCATGATCTTGCACGATCAAATGATTAGAAAAGCTTGCGGGAGAGATTTGACAGTCAAAACTATTTTTGAATCCTTTTAAGAGTCTAAATTTTGATCTAGACTCAGTTTTGGGCCTATAAAAGAGGTCTAATAGCCTGGAAGCAGAGTGTGGCGGCCAGAGGTCTCATGAAGCATCTTGACATGAGCAGTAGGTAGTAGAAGTGATAGAAAACTGTGAGAACAACTGTAGAGAGATTTTTCTTGGGATTTTGTTGAGAGTTTTTGTAAGAATTGAGTGCTTCTTGTTGAAAGAGAGAGATTTATGAGAGTTGAGAGTGTGTGATCTCCTCTTGTATTTATTTTTTTCATAGTGAATTTTTGCATGCCCCATGGAGGTAGGTCTTGGGCTGATCCATGTATTTGATTTTATCCTTTCTATATCTCTTTTTTCTTTCTATTATGGTGTCGACATCATCATCTAGATTAGCAATCTCGGATGGAGAATCCGTATTCTACACTTGTGAGGGATCCTTCCTAACACCCTCTTACTCTATCTCTTCCTAAGAGAATGTCTGACCAACCTTGTCACTTTTCTCTCTCTCCTTTCTCCTCTCTTCCTTTCTTCTCTCTCTTTCTCTCCTTTCTCTCTATTATCTTTCTCTCTTTCTTTTTCTTATGATGGGTTGACCCTAGTGACAAGTCCCTTTATTCTCTCTTTTCCCTTCATGTGTCCTAGTCAACCCTCATCAAAGGGTCTTGAACTATCTTAGTAGCTGCGGAACATGTCAACCCCCACTCCTATCCTTACAAGTATTACTAGAGTCTATCATCATTAACCTCTACTGTATTATCGTTACCCAATTTAACTTTTATTTTATGACTTAACTGATTGGACTACTTGATTAGAATGGATTGATCTAGGCTATTGAACACCACCACTTAATTAGCCTTATTCCTCCACCTCTTCCTCATATTTTTCATCATTGACATGATTTCTATCATAATATTCTTTAATTAATAGTGATGATTTCATGTGGGTGTGCTGATACTTAGGTTTTATTTTAAATTATCATGGTTATAGTTTGATAAAAATATAATTTTGGGTGTTAGGTTCCTAAAGAGACTTTTAAAATTAGTTAGATTTATCTTGGACTTATTCATGCATGGTAAGTAATGATCCACCTTTTCTAAAATTTTTAATTAAATTAAGTCATTTTTTTATCAAATAAATTATAAGTAGTCAAATTACATGTGATTTTTGAATTTTATGATATTGTATTTTGAATGGAAAATAGATTGTAATTCAAAAGCAATATTCTTATTATGGAATATTATGCATGTTGACTATAGATTATATATATAGAAAATATGCATATTTTAATTGGAACATGATATATTATGCTATAAAAAGGGCTTCGATACATTTTAGATTTGGACTTATAGCTTGACTATTTTTGATTCCTTGTTAATGGGGTCATACATTGACACTTCGGTACTTTATCGTTTAGGATTATGCATTGGCACTTCCATAACCTCTCATTAGAGTTATGTGTTAGCACTTAAATACCTAGCCAATGTGGATTATGCTTTGGCACTTCAATATCCTGTTGTGGAGGGTTATGCATTAGTGCTTTGATACTATGCCAATAAGGGTCATAAATTGATACTTTGACTATTTTTAAGTTTATTGGCCATACAATATAAGTGTAATCACATTCAGAAAGACTGTTGGGTTGAATTACGATAGTTTTAAATTATTTTAAGTTATTCCTTTTTTTGATGTGACATATTTTAGGATGTTCTTATCCTTATGAACTAAGTATTTGAAAAATTATGGACATTCTTATTTACCTTGTTTAAACATATTAATTCTACTTATATACTTAGTCTTAGTAAGAAAATTTATCTAAGTTACCTAGTTGAGGTATCCATTACTTACTAGGCTATTGAGCTCATTATATAAATTTTTTTTTGTTGTAGATTTGAAGATCGGTTAGACGCTAATAGGATACTATTACAGGCATGTGATTAGAAGTGAGAGATGATCTTTCCAACACATCTTAGAATTAGTATAGCTTTCTTAGTTTAATATAAGAAACATGCTATAATGCAGTGTTTGAAGAATAATTGATATAAGACTCTTATAAATAAAAAATCTAGATATTTTTTATTATCTTGGATATATTAATTATTAGAAATTGGAATTAGGATTTTAGTTACTTGAGTTTAATCCGCTACAGCATTATGATATTATGATGGAAGTTTTGCATGCTTATGAGAAAGTTTCTTATGAGTATACGGTAGTTGACACATTCTTATCTCATGATTTTAAGTTGGAGGCATGACAATTATTATGGTATTAGAGCATAAGTTATAATATTTATAGCTAAACATAAGATGAGGGTAGGTGGGGTGGATTCTAAGTATTTTTATGACATGTTCCTTTATTATTTATAGTATGAGTATGATTTTCTTTTATACAGCTATTGTTTGATAGATATAGATTAAGATACATCCATGTTGGACAAAAAGGGTTGCTAGAAATGCTGCAAGGGAATCTTCAAAGAGCAAGTTGATGGTACTCTCAGTAGATTGATGGCACTCTTCATTAGAAGGGAGTCATTGATCTTAAAATACTCAGCTAAAGCAGCAACAACATGGTATGCTCCAACTACTATAAATATTAGTATGATCCAAACGCAAAAGAAGGTGCAATAGCAATAATTATAGCAACATAAGGCATATTAACAGAAGTGATTTGAGACTCAAAAGGAGCAGTATAGTTGTATCTTTGAGTTTTAAGATATTGGCACCAGCAGCTTTTAAGGGAACCATGGAACAACAAATGTTGAGATTTGACTAAAAGAAATAGAGAAAACATTTACAATCTTAAGAAGTTGTGATGATAAGGTGTCATATGCCTCCTACATGTTGTAGGGAGAGCTATAAGACTGGTGAAAATTCTAGAACACAAGTATGAACATATGGTGGAGCCATTAACTTGGAAATGATTTCATGGAGCATTCTATGAGTACTATTTCTGTTGAAGCATGAGAACTCAAATATGAGCAAGAATACTTTGTCTTATTGAAGCAAAGAAGCATGGCAATATCTTAATATATGGCTAAGTTTACTAAGTTAGCTAAATTTAGTTTGAAGTCAGTAGAGGATGCGGAAAGCCAAGTTCACAAATTTGAGATAGGATTGAGAATACAAATAGGGAAGGTCATTTTCTTTTAGTTAACAGCTTTTGGTGTTATGGTGCACAAGGATATCATTGAAAGGGAAGTAAATGAAGCACATGTAAAAAGGGAAAGGAATCAAAAGAAAAGGACTAGGTCAAGTGAAATGCAAGGGTGGAGTAGTAGAAATATTGCAGGTTTAGCCAAGAGATCTGCCAATAACAAGACCCAACAAATGGATGGTGATACTTATTTCAGATGTGATAGAGAACATGCCAAAAAGAATTATGGCTAGAATATTAGTGCATGCTTTGTTTGTGGTCACAAGGGCCAAATAATAGTAGAATGTCTAAAAGAAAGTAAAACAGCTCATCCCTCCACATATAGAATCTTTTCAGTACGCCAAAACAAAAAGGGATGTCAAAAACTATATATGGATGTAGTGAAGGGTTTATGCTCTCATGCAACAGGATGTGTAGACCTCAAATATGGTGGTAACAGGTATCGTTTTAGCATTCAATGCTTATGCTTTTTGTGTTGTTTGATCCATGTGCTATGTATTCTCTTACGTCCATTATTTTTGTTAGTAAACATAATATGATGTGTGAGCCTATAGGAAGTTATGTTTTGAAACTCTGGTGGGAAGTGTTTTGAGTAATGATTTTTTTTTTTTTTGGGTAAAGTATTGAGTAATGATTTTGTATGCAACTTTTATATAGTCAGAATAGAAGACAAAATTGTTTGCAAATCTAACAATGTTAGAGTTGCACTTGAGATTATACTGAGATGGATTAGCTGGTTGCCTATCATGCTTTTGATTGTCATAAGAAGAGAATAAATCTTCAAATTCTGAGTGAACCGGAGTTTAATTTCATTGGAAGTATAGGAATTGCTATTGGAGTTTAAGTTTATAATTCCTAGGCTGACTTAAGATATGTTTGTAAGGCTCATACAACCAATCCTTTTGATTAGGATCACTAAGGTTTAAGCCTAGGATGCAACTGAGGTTACATAGGTAACACATAGGAATGCATGTTGTGAGAATAAGTAGGTTGTATTATGTTGTACTTATATATCTATTGGCTATTTAAGTAATGCTAAAGCTAGATGTGACATGGGCATAGACTAGTTGCAATTTGGTTCATTAAGAAGAAATTGTTAAATTTGTGGCTAAGAATGAGTTAGTATTAGAAAATCAAGCGAGAAATTCTGAATAAGATTTTAAAACTGAATGAATTGATAGACTTGAGATATCTTATCCGAAGAATTCTAAATAAAGCAAAACTCTTTATTTTTTCTTTGTTTGATATTTCTAGGTCTTTTTAAGTTCAGTGCAGAGGAGTATTTTGGTCAAAAATCATCTCGTGAACTAATGGATTTTGATTAGAGTTGCATAACCTAAATGTGGTAAGTGGAGTTATTTGGATGCTAGTTAGAAACAATAATTTTGATTTGGAAGGTCCTATGATAAAAGATTTGACTTGATTTTCCCAATAGAGGAAGCTTTTATTAATAAAAGAAAAGAAAAGGTACCCGAGAATTGGAGAATGAAATGAGGTAAAAGTACCTCTAACTTTTTGAAGACTCATTTAAAGAAACTTTGAGAATGAAATTATATAAGGGGTAATATAAAGCCTAGTCTTGTCATTAATTGTCTAGCCTAGCCATGTCCAACTTGGTGCTAGAGCATGACCCGAAGGCTTGCTTTTAGTCTCATTCAAAGCAAAGCCTGTACTTTAGAGGGAAGTCTAGTCCGCCTCCTTAAACTTTGCTAAGGTTGAGGGAAGTCCATCGGCTAATATATCATTCACCACCATGATCTCTCTTTATTTTTTTTCAAGTTTTTGCTATCATCCATTTTGTCAGTGTGGCAGCTGCTAATCCTCACTATAGATGTGGTATTGGAGCACCCTTTTCTTTCTCTTTTTCTCTCCCATTTTTATAGCAAGTTACTGGTTTTATTTCAATGAGAAATCATTGGATTCCCATTATCTCGATGCCTCCCCTTTCTCAGTGCGTATCTTCTCCCCCTATTTCACCACTCACCAGCCTAATTTCTCATTTCAAACCATTGTCGATCATTGATTCTTGACAGAGCATTTCCTTAATGACCCCTCATGACCAATGCCAAAGGTTTAGCTGTCAACGTGCTAGTTGAGGTTCATGTTGAGAATAACACTTCTATTTCAGCTTTCCTAGTTTTTTTATTTTTTTCAATCACCTACCATGGTTGTTGACTTTGCTATTATCAAATATTAGTCTTCTAGCATTGAAGGACTGTGGTAGCCACCATCCTCCACCACCTTCTCTCTCCTTACCTCTTCCTAGTGGAAAGCCTAACCACTTTCATGTTTTTCATCCTCTCACATATCTCTCTCTTCTTTCTCCCTCTTCCTTTCTTCTTCTCTCTGTTCTTCTCTCTTTTATCTCTTTGCTTTCTTTCTCTATTTGTCTTTCTTGTGATTAACAGGCCTCAATAGTATGTCCCTTTTATTCTCTCTCTTCATTCTCTGCAATTTTGGTCAACCCTAGTGAAGGGATCCTAGACCATCCTAGCGATTGTGTAGCACATTGGCCCCTATTCCGACCCTCAGCAGGCACTATTAGACTCCATCATAATTGAACCCTATTTTATTATCATTATCTTGGTTTGACTTTCATTTCATAACTTGATTGCTTAGACTACCTAATTAGATTTGACTGGCTTGGGTTATCAAATGCTAGCCTATTCTTCCCCTACCTTTTCCTTATACATTTCCACCATTGACTTGATTTCCATCCTAACATTCTTTAATTACTAATCTTGACTCTATATGGAGGTGCTAAGACTTGGGATTTTATTTCCAAATTGACATGGTTATTTTTTTGATAAAATATAACTTTAGATATTAAGTTCCAAAAGAGGCTTTCAAAATTAGTTGAATTTGTTTATTGGTTATTCCCACAAAGTAATGATCCATCTTTCTACATTCCTCAATAAAATAATATTATTTTTGATATTAAATAAATTATAAAACATGACTTACATGTCATTTAAGAATTTTATGAAACTAGGTTTTGAATGAAAAATAAATTGTTATTCGAAAGTATTATTATTGTTGTTGACTATTATGCATGTCAGTTATAGATTCTGTATCAAGTATGCATATTTTAATTGGAATATAATTATATTATTATGTAAATAGAATTTCGATACATTTCGAATTTAGACTCTCAATGTGGCAGTATTTACATACCCTCCTAGTAGAGTTTATATATTGGCACTTTGACTATTTCTGAGATCATTATTCTGACTTAGCTATAGGATATAAGTATGATCATCGTTGGAAAGGATTTATATTGAGTTGAATTTTAATATTTTTAAATTATTCTTACAAATATGAATATGAATATTAGTATGGCCATGATATTTTAAGTTGTACTTATGAATATGGATTGAGCATTTAAGAACTTATGAGTATCCTTATTTTAACAAATTTAAACATATTGACTTTGCCTATACACTTGGTTTTAGTATGAAAACTTGTTTGAATTATCTAGTTGAGATGCTTATTACTTGCTATGTTGTTAAGCTCATTATTCAGACTCTTCTTTCGTTATAGATTCGAAGATTGATGGGTACTACTATGGGCATATGATTAGAAATGAGATGATCATACTAGCATAGCTTAGAATTAGTATTGCTTTCTTATTTTAATATTAAAAACATGCTATATGTTTCTTATTTCAAGTAGTGTTTGAAGAATAGTTGATTTAGGACTCTTGTGAACAAAAATACTGGATATTTCTTACTGGCATCGATATATAAATATTAGAAATTAGAAATTGGATTTTAGTTACTTGTTTTTATTTTATTATGATATTATGATGGAAAGCCTTGCATGCTTGTGGGGGAAGTTTCTATATGTAGTAGTTGCCATATTCGTATCTCTTATTTTCTAGTTGAGGATGTTATAGTTATCTTGGGGGACTATACAAATAGTTTTATTCTCGATACTGATTTTTAAGATTAAAGGTTTAAGGAATAAAAAAGATTTCAATTGTGGATGTTCATTTAGTGAAAACTTTCGAAGGACTTCAACCTTCTTAGACTACATGTGAAGTGAATGTGTTGTTAGGAGATTGACAACCACTTGTACCTAAAATTACCAATCTTGAGAACATGTCTTCCCAAAGTATTTAGAATGATGCAATAACAAGAAAGTTAAATTGCTTGCATATAAGACTTCTATATCTGTGAATGCCATTGTCCACGAACTATATAAAACTCCACATTTTAGTAGTGTTTATGATTTGTCATTTGCACCAATTAAGTTAGTGAAGCTGAATGGGCCAAGAGTCGTTGTTATATGCCACATGTAGCTGGTGTTAGAAACATCAACAATAATGCTAGTAGGTTGTTTGTTTTTTTCGTTAGTACATGGAATATTTTTCTATTGCAGTTCATCTTTCTATTAGGTGGACATGGCTTCTGGGTGAACCCAAGAGCTACATAGAATTGACCTTACTGGGTTTATTTAGTTTGGTTTCAGGATGAGATTCAGTTAGTCCCAATTCCAATTTTAGAAACATTCTTGTTGCGGTTTGTTTCTGGTTGATGCCGAAAGACAAAGAGATGCAGTGCTAGAGCAACCTATAAAAAAGTTCGGATTGGAGGATTGTGCTCCGGCGAGGACCCTCCGACGCTCAAGTCAAAACATGTAAACAGAGAAGTAGAGTTTTGAGCTTAATGAAAATGGATTACTTATCTGGGTCCTCAGAGTTTGAGTATTTATAGAGGAAATGGTTATGTAACTGCTTTTGGAAGATAGGTTGGCCAAATCTGGTATGGTTATTTGGTTGTGATTTTTTGGATTAAACGATTATATCAGCAAGATTCTCTGGATCAAGTGGTTACGCCCAGATAGGAATGACAGCTGTGTCCAGTTGGTGCCTGCCTTTTAAACTTAAGTCTGGTCGATCATTTTCAAGGAAAGATCAGGGAGTGTGGCATGCCGATGAGAAGTTAGGATTGATAATTTTTCGACTAAGGCTTGATTAGATGGGTTGATTCGGAAGTCTAACCAACCTATAGTTGTTATGTTGTCTAGAGATTGTTTCGATATGCAAGCTGAATAAGGATCAGATGCGATTGAGGATTGACCAGTTGATTCTCCGACCAATGGTCGGATCAAATCTTTTTCATTCAGGATTTTGGATAAAGAACCGTTCGACTAGAGGTCGAACTAGAAATTGATTAACCAAGGGTCAGACGAAAATAGCCTCTGACCAAGGGTCGGGATAGATATTTGTCGATCATGGGTCAAGTAAACTACAACAATTAGGCCACTTGAGAGGTGCTGATATGGATCCGATGGGTCACAATGGGCTTAAGTCTTCATACATTACCGATTCATTCCAGATCACTCCTAATATATACTCCTACTCCCTAGTCCGAGCTCTGATTGGGCTATGTGAGTATTTATTTTGGTATTCTAAATGGACGAAGATGTGAAGAGCCCTTTTTAAACCAAATATCTGCATGTGGTTTTTCAGACAAAAAAATTATCGAATCAATGATGAAATTATCGAAATCTGCACAGATATCACTCCAGATGCCATTCTTCTCTACTGGGATGCATTAAATATAGAGACTGTTGGCTAGTTGTTGAGCTAATGAAGGCTTGATATGTTGGAGCACGATCCCAGCTCCTCCCACGGACCTTTGGTGCAGCGGAACCAGCAATGAATAGATCTGGAGACTTCTGGACATGATCCAAGGCCCTTGACAAAATCAGTCTGGTTGCTGTCTTCTTCGTCAGCCTTTCGTTCTAGATGAAGAACGCCTTTGAAACCACTCTAAAAAATCCAAGATCTGGTACTCAACTAGATCAGACCTGGACCGAGGTTCTCTAATTTGTAAATCTTGAATCGGGGTATTCTAGATGGGAAAGAAGATAGATGGAGACAGACCTCGCAGATCTGTCCTGCTGCGGCCTTTTTGTAGATCTGTTGATAGAGATCTCACCTGTGCCTCAAACGACCTCAGATCAACTCCAGATCTGAGAGGGACTTATACCAACCTCTTCTCAAGAGATTTCAAGTCTTGGACCTAGTGTTTGGGCACTTGCAAGAGAGGGGAGAGAAGAAATGGCTGGCGGCTGCAAGGGGGGAAGGGGCTAGCGCCTCCCTTCCTTTCTTTCCTTTTATGGACTGGCAGCAAGAAACCCTAGGGTTTCTTGCTCCTGGTGCGTGGAAGATTGCTGGAGAGACAGGGAGAAGAGAGAGAGAGACTTGGGAGAAAGAGTTGTCTATTTTTTTGGCTTCTTCCAACCTATACACAGTACATGTATATATAAACACTGGGTCAAGTGATCCAAACCCAAAACTCCCTTGACCAACTCTATGGGAGATTAGGTTAATCCAAGCCCATGTACACCCATGACTCGATCTAATCTCACCTATCCTGGGCCCAGACCTGACCCATAAAGAGTTGGTCCCTTGAGGCCCATATAACCTAGACCTCAAGAACCCGAAAGGCCCACAGCCTTTCAACCTAGGGCCCAACTAGCCCTAGAGCCTCCATGAAGCCCTCAGGAATGATGGACCTTGACCTTAGCCTTGGTCTCCTGGGCCTTGGGCACACCATCTGGATCATAACAATCACCACCTTGGTGTCTCAAGGCCTCAACCAGCTCCACTCTGTCCTTGCGACTGTAGACCCATTTGCAGCCAATGGGCCTCTTTCCCTGTGGCAACTGCACCAATCGCCACGTCTGATTCTTGTGGAGAGACTGCATCTCCTCGGACATCGCCTGGACCCACCGCTCTCTGTTCTGGCTCTCAATAGCCTCCTGATGTGTATATGGGTCTCCATTCACTGTCACCAGGGCATATGACAGCGTCTCCTCGAAGCCATATTGGTCCGATTGCCTGATGGTCCTCTTGGGCTTGTGTAGGGCAACACCGATATCAGTCTTCGGTCCAGCTCGCTCCTGCTGGATCTCTCCACCTCGATCATCCGTCTAAGTCCTCTCCACCTGTGGAGACACCTTAGGTAGGTTCTCCACCTGAATGTCATGTCCTCCCGTAGTACCTGCAAGAGGCAAAATCAAAGAGGTAAGCTGTCCAGCAGTGCCCTGCTGAACCTCCTCCTACTCCTGCTGCTCCTCCATGCCTGCTCGCCTCCGTAGGACTGACTCCTCATTAAAAGTCACATCCCGACTAATGATGACCTTCTTTTTCAAGGGATCCCACAGCCTGTATCCCTTGACTCCTCGCGGATAGCCTAGAAACACCGCCTTGCGTGATCTGGCGTCTAGCTTGCTCCGCTCACCAGCTCTAATGTGCACATAGGCCGTGCACCTAAATACCCGTAGATGGCCCAACCCAACTGTCCTCCCAGACCACACCTCCTCTGGAAGCCTGCCATCCAACCTGGTGTGAGGTGATCGATTGACCAAGTAACCCGCTGCGTCAACTGTGTCAACCCAGAACTCTTTTGGAAGCCCCGCCTGCAGCCTCATGCATCGTGCCTTTTTCAAAAGTATTCTGTTCATCTTCTCAGCCATCCCATTCTGCTATGGAGTCCCCCTAACTGAGAAGTATCTCCTGATCCCACACTCTTCACAGTAGTCCTGGAACTCTCTGCTGGTATACTCTCTGCCATTGTCTGACCTCAGACACTTCACACTCCTCCCCTGCTCCTTCTCCACCTCAGCTCTCTAGATCTTGAACTTGGTGAAGACCTCTGACTTCTATCTCATGAAGTAAATCCAGAGCTTCCTTGAGAAATCATCAATCAGGGTCATGAAGTATCTGGCCCCATTCCTAGCTAAAACTGAGGCTGGTCCCCACACATCCGTGTGTACTAACTCCAGAGGGGCTACACTCCGGGCTGTACTGATGGTGAACTGAACTCTTCTCTGCTTTTCCATCTGGCAAGGCTCACAGATCTCCCCTATAGCACCATCCTCCAGATCAGAGATGAGTCCTCTCCTACTTAACTCCCTCAGCCCCCTGTCACCCATGTGGCCTAGGCGGTAGTGCCACATCCTGTAAGTCTCCTCCTGGTCCTATGCTGCAGCTGCTGCATCAGACTCTCCGGTCACCACAGATCTCTCCATGCGATAGAGGTTATTGTCCAACCTCCTGCCTCTCATCACCACCATAGATCCATTAGAGATATTCAGTACTCCGCTTCTAGCCCTACTGCTGAAGCTGTATCCACTGCACACCAAGTAGCCTAGTGACACCATATTCTTTTCCAGCTCCGGGACGTGCTTTACATTTGTCAATGTCTTCACAATTTCATCAAACATCCTCACCCTGACTGTCTCTATCCCAGCCACCTCGCAAGGATGATTGTCGCCTAGAGTCACTGATCCCTCATCTGTCTTGGTGTATGTCGCAAACCAAGACCTGTGTGGTGTGTAGTGATGTGAGCACGCAGAGTCTAGTGTCCACTCCTCTGTGTAATGCTTGTGACCATTTGATACCACAAGTAGATCATCCTCCACCTCCTGCCCAGCAACTGCACTCACTGATTCTGAGCCACTTCTTTCTCCCTTCTTGCTCTTTCATAGTGGACATTCTCGCTTGAAGTGCCCGAACTCGTTGCACTTGAAGCATTTCACCTCTTTCTTTCCCTTCCTGGACTTGGACCACCCCCTGGACTTGCTTCTACCTCTGCCTCTACCTGTCCTCTCCTCTACTGCTAAACCCTCCTGGGGAGCCCGATCTCTGGTCAACTTTTTTCTCTGCTCATTCGACCTCAGCACCGAGACCATGTCCTCATACTCCAGAGTCTCCTTGCCATAGAGCAGTGTAGTCACCAAAGAGTCATATGATCCTGGTAGTGAACACAAAAGCAACAGGGACTTATCCTCCTCATCTAGCTTCACCTCGATATTCACCAACTCCGTGCACAACTGGTCGAACCTCTGAATGTGGCCAATCACATCAGATCCCTTCTGCATCCGAAGACTGTACAATCTCTTCTTCAGCATTAACTTGTTGCACATATTCTTCCCCATGTACATGGTGTGCAACTTCGACCAAAGGCCCTTCGGGGTCTTTTCTTCCAGCATCGAGTACAACGCCGCATCCGCCAAACATCCTCTGATCACCGAGCATGCTTTCTTCTCCAATGATGCCCACTGTCTATCTGTCATTCCCTCAGGCTTCTCATCCAAAGCCTGATCCATATCTGTTTGTACCAGAAGATCCTCCACCCGGATTTTTCACATGGAAAAATTCTCCTTGCCATCAAACTTCTCGAACTCGACCTTCATATTGCTGCCCATGACTGGATCCAAGCTAAACAAGCAATATAAAATCAAGAAGTGTAGAATATACCTTGATGGTACCTTATTAAAAATTTTCAGCACTTGGGATCTTCAACTTCTCGCACTTGGAACCGGTTTCTCACCACCGTGGCTCTGATACCAACTATTGGAGCGCGATCCCGGCTCCTCCCACGGACCTTTGGTATAGCGGAACTAGCAACGAATAGATCTGGAGACTTCTGGACACGATCCAAGGCCCTTAACAAAATTAGCCTGGTTGCTGTCTTCTTCGTCAGCCTTTCGTTCCAGATGAAGAACGCCTTTGAAACCACTCTAAAAAATCCAAGATCTGGTATCCAACCAGATCAAACCTGGACCGAGGTCCTTCAATTCATATATCTTGAATCAGGATATTCTAGATGGGGAAGAAGATAGATGGAGACAGACCTCGCAGATCTGTCCTGCTGCAGCCTTTTTGTAGATCTGTTGATGGAGATCTCACCCGTACCTCAAACGACCTCAGATCAACTCCAGATTTGAGAGGGACTTGTACCAATCTCTTCTCAAGAGACTCCAGGTCTTGAACCTAGTGTTTGGACACCTGCAAGAGAGGGGAGAGAAGAAATGGATGGCGGCTGCAAGGGGGGAAGGGGCTAGCGCCTCCCTTCCTTTCTTTCCTTTTATGGACTGGCGGCAAGAAACCCTAGGGTTTCTTGCTCCTGGTGCATAAAAGATTGCTGGAGAGAGAGGGAGAAGAGAGAGAGAGAGACTTGGGAGAAAGAGTTGTCTATTTTTTTGGCTTCTTCCAACCTATACACAGTACATGTATATATAAACACTGGGTCAAGTGACCCAAATCCAAAACTCCCTTGACCAACTCTATGGGAGATTAGGTTAACCCAAGCCCATGTACACTCATGACTTGACCTAATCTCACCTATTCTGGGCTCAGACCTGACCCATAAAGAGTTGGTCCCTTGAGGCCCACATAATCTAGACCTCAAGAACCCGAAAGGCCCACAGCCTTTCAACCTAGGGCCCAACTAGCCCTAGAGCCTCCATGAAGCCCTCATGAATGATGGACCTTGGCCTTAGCCTTGGTCCCCTGGGCCTTGGACACACCACCTGGATCATAACATGATGCATGGTCCATTTTAGGGATTCATACCGACTTGACATCTTTCAAGAGACGTGCATCATTCTATTTAAAGGGTGGCTTCTTTTGTTTCATTTTCTCTTACTCTGATAATTCCTATAAAATTTTTTCTTCCTTTGTCATTTTTCTTGCTTCAAAGCTCCCACGGATAGATCTTCTTCCTTCTTCACCGTGTGAGGAGTTCTCGGAAGATAGTTATATTCTTTTAATTGCTTACTCAAAAGTAAGTCCCTCTTACCTTCTTCTTGGTCTTTTCTTCCTTTCGTTTTCTCCTTAGGTTTTTATTTCCATGATGGATTTCGAAAACTCTGTGAGTGAGAGTCCCATGCGAAAGAAAATGAAAAATCCAAAAGACCCTATGTCCAAAACCAATCCTTTGGCCAGACCTGGAGAGATCCAATTCGAGATGACCCTGAGTGACCTGGAGTTGATTCGAGCCCAATATTCTAGCCCGGATGAGTTCCATCTTGAACTTCCTGGCCCCAATGCTTGAGTTCACAATCCATCTTTAGGCCGACTAACGGTGTACGAGAAAAAAATCTTCGAGCAAGTCTTAGGTTTCCCATCTTTTTCTTCATTTTCCAGCTTGTTAGGTTCTATAGGATTGCTTTCTGTTCTGTGTCTCCAAATTCTTTCAGATATATTATATGGTTTCTGTTCTCTGCTCTCGAATGGGAGTCTGACCTTCGATGCTTCTTTTTTGATCTCTCTTCACATTAAAGAAACACCCATACACTGATTGGCTATATGTTTCCTGCTATAGGGGTGCCACTTCTTTAGTTTCTGGTGCTCCCTCGTCCATTCATGGTTGGAAGAGCCATTTCTATTTTGTTTCTTGTGCTTCGATGAATGACTGGGGGTTTCTAGATTGGGGTCAAATCAAAGCTTCATCCTTGAAGCCCATAGAGTTAAGTGTTGAGGAAAAGAGAGGACTTAAGGATCTCTTAGATTACAATGCTCTTCATCTGGATGAGCTTTTATCCGATGAATCTCTCTTCTTGGCAGGACTTTTCTCTAGCAAACCTAGGAGTGAGTGGGGTCATTTATGCTTTCTCTTTTTTTTTTTCTTTTTTATATACATATATAGCTCTCTAACCTGATATTTATTGAATAATTGTAGAGATGGAACCCTCGACAACGGATATTACAAAATTGAAGGCCTCCCTTTCATAAGAGAGGAAGACTCACATTGTCAAGATCGAGAGAAAGAAGAAATTGAAGTCTGTCGAGCTCAGTCAAGAGCCTGTCTCTGCCAACCAAATACTTTTTTCTGAGGTCGGAATAGTTTTAGCGACATCTGCACCTACTCCAATCTTAACCACCGACTCCCAAGAAGAGATCGTCGAGCGGCCTCAGCCTTTTAAGGCTTCTACTCGGGATGGGTCTTCTAAGAAGGCTAATGATGATAAGGCTCTTTTCGATGATATTTCAGAGGGCTTATTTTTTCAAGACTGAAAGGCAATCCAAAAAATGGTTGAAAACTTCATTATTCTGGTGGAGTTACAACAGATGGACAAGATGAGTGCTTCTAGTATGAGAAAGATGTTTTTGATTGTTGGCTACCAGGTACAGTATTTATCCTATCACACCTCCTTTTCTTTTTTAATCATCATGCTTTCTCTAACTTGGTCAGCTTGAAATGCAGCTGCTCCATATTCTTATCAACTTGTCAGACTGCTCGACTAGGGAAGCACAAGCATGAGAGGTCAAGAAGAAAGCCGAGAAGGATGTTCAAGTAGTTCGAGCAACAATTAAGGAGCTAGAGGCTGAGGCCAAGCTTCTCAAGGGGACCCTCGGACAGGTGGAGTTCGATCTTGCCCTCACCCTGAAGAGGGAGAAAGAAGCGGAGAGAAGGATCGAGGAGCGCATTTAAGATGCCAGACACTCCTCCACCGAAGAATTCAAGGCATCGCCCGCATTCGCTGAGGAGATGGCTTGAGCGGTCGAGGCATTTAGGACGTCTGAAGAATATCACGATAGCTACGTGGCCTTCAGCGAAAAGATTTTTCATCAAGCCTACGAAGAAGGTTGAGTCAACTATCGGAAGTTGATAGAGGAGGAACATTCAGAACTTGATTTTGCTTTCTTGGATTATGAAGATGGAGATGAAGATGATGAGGAAGTTTGTGTTACCTCCGAGCTCCCCATTTTTTAGAAGGAGAATGTTGTCGAGCCATCCTCCTCTTCAACTGTTAACGCAGGTCCCTCCGAGCCTCCTTCAGATACAACTCTCCGAGAGAAGATCAAGGATAAATACTTGTACTTTTTGCTTCCTCTTTTTTCTTTGTTTGTTTTTTGTTTATCTTTGTAAGAAACTTTCATTCAATGATATGAAATCTTGAACTTTTTGAATTTACCGCTTTCAATTATTTGCATAGTCGGTGGATGATATTTATGACGTTGGCCCGATAGTTGCTGCTCCTTTATCGGCCATTCTCTTCCCCCAGTGATGGTGGTTAAGATTAAAATTCACATCAAGAGCCTAAAGAAGAAACTTAAATTTTTCAAAAGAAAAGCTGTCAATCGGGGAAAGAGACTTCAAGAAGCTCTAAAAAATCTTAGTGAGGTCAAGAAAGAAGTAGCGGACTTCAATAAGAGGTTCGGCGAGGAGTCGCAACACACAGTGCCGAGAAGGCACGATTAACTGAAAAGGTGCAGAGAATATCCAATGTAGCGAAAAAGAAGTCCTGGGGTGTGGTGGCGAAATTGATCATATATCGTCGTCAGCTTGACTCTACCCATAGAGAGATTCACACCTTGGAATCCCTGATTAAGTGCAGGGAGTTTGGATGGGCGAGGTTCGAGCGCACATTGCAAAATCGAGATGAACTTCACAATGTCAGAGAAGAAAGTTTAAGGTTGCAAAAGGCATTGGATAGCAAGAAGATCGTCGCCGTTCCAAAGGACGTACAGCAGCATGGTATCAAAGTGACTGCTCCCATTGTCGATCTTCGATGGGAACCAGATGGTCAATCTCTGACGGAAGAAGAAAGAGCTTCTTCTTCTCGATCTCATGAGTAGCTAATAGATAGCTCTCAGTTGATAGTCCACACATCTTTGCTGGAGGGCGTTATTCTGGCTACAGCTTTTGTCAGAATGCAGTTTGAGTTTTGTACCCACAACTCAATCTGTCCGAACTTTCCAATCCCAATATGGACATGGACGATGCTTTGATCTAGCCAAGCAAAAAGTGAGGGAATTCTTACATATTTTTTAAATTTATAATTTCCCACAGAGCATAGCACATTGAAGTGTTAGGATTTAATGCCTCGAGATTCAGCCCACATTGAGCCCACAGCAAGGTTTGCGGCAAAAAATGGAGTCCAACAAGATCAAGATCACCCAAAATGGAGCTCGGATGGAGGAGATACGAGCTTTTGAAATCGACATGAGATTCGAGGCGGTGGAAGACCATCGGTGGCCGGCGGCGGGTGGCAGTGGCGCACGGGACGCGCGACCCAGGCCCGCGGCCCAGGCGGGCATGCGGCCCGATCCACGACTGGGACTGTGGACCGCGTGGGCATTTCCCACGCGTTTCTTACGGTCCACGGCACTATTCCGTGGACCAGTGCACGATCTGAGGGCGTGGGAGGCTTCCGGTCTTGATCCGACGGTCCAGGGGTTATCTGGCTTTGTTTAGGACTCCTAATCCATCTCTAATCAAGTTTTAAGCCCTTTAAATAGGGCTGATCGGTAACAGAGAGGATTTGTGGTTGGTTTTTTGTGCCGTACGAGAACCCAGAGAAGAGAGAAGCGGAAGCGTTGCTGTGAGAGAAGGAGCAGGGCTCCTGGACAGCGATCGCCAGGCACTTCAGGGGTTCAGGTGGTCTTTCAAGAGAGAGAGAGCTTTTGTGAGGGGAACTTCTAGTGAGAGAGAATTGGGTGTACAAGGGTTGAGAGTGAGGTCTCCTCTTGTAAATTTTTTTTTTTCATAGTGAAGTTTGCATGCCCTGTGGAGGCGAGCCCTTTTGTGGCTGATCCACGTATTTTGATTTTTTTTTCTTTTATTTTGTTTCTTCTTTCTTCCTGCCGCATCGCGTGGTACTGAAAGGATCTTGAGAGGTGGTGTCCTGGCCAGACATCCACCCAACAAGTGGTATCAGAGCAAGACGGTACAAGGATGCAGATTGCAGCGGTGGTGAGCAAGACTGAAGATGGAGAAGACAGGAACAATCAAGATGGAGATCAACAAGTTGGATGGTAAGAGCAATTTCTCCTTGTGGCAGGCAAGGGTGAAGGACGTGCTCATCCAACAGGGGTTGATCGATGCTCTCTTGTGCGATGAGAAGCCGACCACCAAGGAGGTGCGGGATTGAAAATGGCTACAGATGCAGGCGGTGAGTACCATCCGTATGTACCTGACGGATGAGGTGGTGATCCATGTACTAAGCGAGACTTCCCCGACGGTGCTGTGGTCGAAGCTCGAGGAGTTGTACATGGCGAAGTCTCTCACCAACACTCTTTTCTTCTGGAGGCAGTTTTACCAACTGCGGATGACTAAGGGACAGAGCGTGCAGGAGCATCTAAGCCACTTTCAGAAGATCCTCACTGACCTCTTCAGTGTTGGCGAGAACGTTGAGGAGAAGACCAGGGTGCTGGTTTTGCTGGCATCGCTTCCCCCTTCATACGAGTTCTTGGTGACTGCTCTCCTAGTGGGGAAGAGTACTATCAAGATGGACGAGGTCACCACGGCGATACTCCAGAATGAGGTTCTCAGGAGGGAGAACCCAGCTTCGAGCTCAGGTGGCGGTAGTTCAGCTTTGGTGGCTTCTGGAGGAGCAGGAGGCGGTAGACGGAGCGACAGGAGATCGCAACTAGGGTGGTCCAAGTCTAGGAGGGACTTGAGCAAAATCAGGTGTTATCGATGTGAGGAGTTGGGACATCTAGCCAGAGATTGCCTTCAAATCGGATGGTGGCTGCTGTAGCGACGACCGGCAGCGATTTAGATGGAGATGTCTTGGAGATATCTGATGAGGTATCTACTTCTTTCTAGCAGTGGATATTAGATTCTGCATGCGCCTATCATGTATGTTGCAGAGAGGAGCAGTTTGACTCCCTGGAGAACAGTGAGGGCACTGTATATCTGCCGGATGGATCGAGCTGTACGATCAGAGGTATTGGGACGGTCAGTTGGAGGACACATGACGGTGCAGTGAGGAGATTGGGGGAGGTCCGATACATACCCGATTTCAGACGGAATCTTATCTCACTTAGCAGACTGGATTCGAGAGGCTACAGGACGGTAGCTGGTGGAGGAATTCTGAGGGTGTAATGCGACGATAGGATTGTACTGGAGGGGAAGAAGGAGAGCAGAGAACATTATTATCTGGTAGGGAGCCCAGTGCGAGGTGGAGCTTCGGGAGCCAGGTGGAGTCCAGAGCGAGGTGGAGCTCCAGGAGGCGGATCGGGCACGAGACAGGAGACTCGAGAGGATGAGAGGCGACGTCGCAAGGTAAGATTCCTATTATCGCAGGATGATGCCCCGAGCAGGTCTTAAGTTAGGAGGAGCACAGTATACGATGGAGATGGGATCGAGCAGCCTGGCTCGACTCCCATGTTTGCCCATCCATGATCAGCAGGTGATTGCCCCAGGGCATGGGAGCGAGAAGATCCAGAAGCTCTTGGAGTTTGGAGGAGGCCGAATATCGAGTCAAGGTGGAGATTGTTAGGATTTGATGCCTCAAGAATCAGCCCACATTGAGCCCACAGTGAGGTTCGCGGTGAAAAATAGAGTCCAACGAGACCAAGATCATCCAAAATGGAGCTCGGATGGAGGAGATACTGGCTTTTGAAGTTGGCATGAGATTCGAGGTAGTGGAGGACTGCCGGCGGTCAGCGGCGTGGCCACAGGCGGTGGTGCGCGGGACGCACGACCCAGGCCCGCAGCCCAAGCGGGCGGGCGGCCCAGGCGGGCGTGTGGCCCAGCTTGGTTCGCAGCCCAGGCGGGCGCGCGGCCCAGGCGCGCACGGGCCCATGCGCGGGAGCGGGTCGGCCCAGGCCTAGGCGGCCTGCTGACCCTTTGCACAGGTCCACCATGGATCGGGCGGTCCATGGCTGGGCCTGTGGACCGCGTGGGCGTTTCCCATGCGTTTCTCGTGGTCCATGACACTATTCCATGGATCGAAGTGCGATCTGAGGGCATGGGTGGCTTCCGGTCTTGATCCGACGGTCCAGGGGTTATCTGGCTTTGTTTAGGACTCCTAATCCATCTCTAATCAAGTTTTAAGCCCTTTAAATAGGGCTGATCGGTAACAGAGAGGATTTGTGGTTGGTTTTTTGTGCCGTACAAGAACCCAGAGAAGAGGGAGGCGGAAGCATTGCTGTGAGAAAAGGAGCAGGGCTCCTGGACAGCAGTCGCCAGGCACTTCAGGGGTTCACGGGGTCTTTCAAGAGAGAGAGAGCTTTTGTGAGGGAAACTTCTAGTGAGAGAGAATTGGGTGTACAAGGGTTGAGGGTGAGGTCTCCTCTTGTAAAATTTTCTTTTTTATAGTGAAGTTTGCATGCCCCATGGAGGCGAGCCCTTTTGTGGCTGATCCACGTATTTTTATTATTTTTTTTTGTTTTGTTTCTTCTTTCTTCCTGCCGCATCGCGTGGTACTGAAAAGATTTTGGGAGGTGGTGTCCTGACCAGACATCCACCAAACATGAAGATCTCGATGGCGAAAGAATTTTCATGATCAACGAGGTGCCACCAGCCGACGATGCCCCACCAGTCAAGTAGTCAACTTTCTCTCTTTTTTTTGTAGTGTCAGACAAAGAGCTGACTAGACTCTTGTAAATATTTTTTATTGGAATAAAGTAATAACTTTTTCAACCATGCATTCGTATTCTTCTTCTTTCATGTTGCTATTTTTCAAATCATGCTGACTTCACATGGTTGCCATAAAACCAAGTTTAGATATAAGCCGATCAAAGGCTTTTTGCATCTCAAGGCCGATCAGAGGCTTAGTTTAAATATCTTAAGCTCGATCAAAGATCGAGTTTTAATATCCCTAGATCAATCAGAGATCGAGTTTCAACATCTCAAGATCGATCAAAAATCGAGTTTCAATATCTCAAGGCCGATCAAAAGTCGAGTTTCAATATCTCAAGACCGATTAAGGATCGAGTTTCAATATCTCAAGATCGATCAAAGATCGAGTTTCAACATCTCAAGGCTGATCAGAGATCAAGTTTCAATATCTCAAGATCGATTAAAGGTCGAGTTTCAACATCTCAAGGTCAATCAAAGATCGAGTTTCAATATCTCAAGGCCGATCAGAGGTTGAGTTTCAATATCTTAAGATCGATCAGAGGTTGAGTTTCAACATCTCAAAATCGATCAAAGATCGAGTTTCAACATCTCAAAGCCAATCAAGGGTCGAATTTAAATATAAGCCCTTCATTGGTATTACTTTTATTTATATATGGGAGTACCAATGTTGATATATTAGAGTGTTCATTCATGTGCATACTTTAGTAAAATTACAATATTATTGATAATACATGTAGGGATTAGTTGAGTTCCATGATGTTTGGAGGGGAGTTCCATCAAGCTATTTCAGTCTATAAGTTTTGAGATATACTACCTCATCCATTTGATAAGGATCTTTCCAATTAGGTGATAGCTTTCCCCACTCTATAGGCTAGGAGATCTCAGAGCACCACAGCACCAGATTGTTAATTCAGAATTCCTTAGACTTGACTCGAGAGTTGTAGTATTTGGCCATCCTTTGTCGGTAGGAGGTCATTTGCACAGTAGCTCGTTCTCTACTCTCCTCAACCAAGTTAAGGTTGGTTTGCAACCATTCTGAGTTGGTATCCTCATTGTACTCTTCGATCCGGAGGGAAGGAAGCCCAATCTCAACTGGTATAACTGCTTCGGTATCGAATGCAAGGTTGAATGGAGTTTCTCCAGTCGAAATCCTCTGAGTTGTTTGGTATGCTCACAACACATGATACAGCTCATCTGTCCAGTACCCTCCAGTCCAATTGAGTCTTGCCCTCAGGCCTTGCAAAAGAGTCCTATTCGTCACTTCAGCTTTTCCATTAGCTTGTGGGTATCCAATTGAAGTGAAGCGTTATTCAATTCCAAGGTCTTCACAAAATTTTCGAAGTCGGGAGCCACTGAATTGTCGCCATTGTCAGTTACCAGCACCCTCGAGAGACCATAGTGGCAAATAATAGATTTCTAGATGAAGTCTTTAACCTTAGCCTTTGTTATACGGGCTAGGGGCTCGACCTCCACCCACTTTATGAAACAATCAATGGCCACCAAGAGGAATTTGTACTGACTTGAGGCTTGAAGAAAGGGACCCAAAATGTCCATTCTCTACTGAGTAAAAGGCCATGGAGTGGCGATAGAAGCAAGGGGCACCACTGGTTGATACTGAACATTAGAAATCCTCTGACAGCGATCGCACCTTCTAATGAAATCAGATGCGTCCTTTTGCATCGAAGGTCAATAATAGCCTTGCCAGAGGATTTTGTAAGAAAGAGTCTTTATGTCCAAATAATTTTCATAAATTTTTTCATGAACTTTTCTTAGTGCATAGTCTGCTTCGGACGATTGCAGACACCTCAAAAGTAGAAGAGAGAAGGATTGTTTGTACAGCTTGTCATCATGAAGCACATAGCGAGTAGCCTGCTTGTGGATTTTTCGAGCTTCCTGACTGTCAGGTGATAATTCATCCGATCTGAGGTACTTTAGCAAGAGGTCAATCCAGTAAGGCTCTTCATCAATTTGCTAGATAGCAAAAGGTTCTTCCAAGCTTGAGGTTCTCAATGTTTTGATATAAGTTTCTTTTTGAAATTCAGGCGATAAAGAGGCTGCTAGCTTTAATAGCCCATCCGCCCATGCATTTTGTGTCCAAGGTACCTATTGGATATCAAAGCTTAGAAAAGATGTTGTCAGTTCTTTTATCTTTTTGAGGTACCTCTTTATATTTTTTTTTCGAGCTTCATATTCATCCTTGACTTGTCCCATCACCAGTTGAGAGTCACCGAAGATCTTCAAGTATTTGGCTCTTATATCCTTTGCCAATCTGAGCCCGATGATTAAAGCCTTATACTCTGCTTCATTGTTGGTGGTTGAAAATTCAAACTGCAAAACGTATTCCGCTACATCACTTTTCGGCCCGATTAAGATGATCCCAGTTCTTGATCCTGATGAATTGGATGACCCATCCACATAAAGAATTCATTGGTTCTTAGGATCAGGGTTCATATTTATTTGTTCCTCTAGCACCATTGAGCTACCTTCTGCAGCCTCTTATCTTTCCTCATCAAGGATGGTGCATTCAAGGACAAAGTCTGCCAAGATCTGAGCTTTAATTGAAGGCCTTGGATAGAACTATTAAATGTGTGCCCTAGATGCCAGATTGGCTGACACATTTCTGTACAAATGTAAGGGCAAATTTATAATTTTAATTATAAATGAATAAAAGAATTATTCTACTAGCATATTGTGTACATTATATCTGTGATACATCCTTTGAGTTAGTAGAAATATTAATTCATATTTTCAAGAGTTGAAAAATTTAAGGCATGAATTTACATAACTAACTCATAAACAGATTCTGACCATAGGATCATCACGAAGATGGTGATCGATCCGGAAGGTTGGTGTACGATCACTTTCTTAGGATAGATGTGTCTTGAGTCTACGGTGTGGAGATATCGAAGTGAGAGTACAGGTATTCATTGAGAATGAGAGTACTGAGCGTGACCACCTCGAGCAATCATAAGAAAATCTACCTTCTCGTCGATGACTAGCTCGATGCTGTAGCTGTGTGTCTAGTTCTTTGACCTGAGGTACATCGACAGTTCACCTTAAGTGTGTTATAGTTTGACTACACCATAACTTGGTCTCCTAGCCATTCAAAATTTTGAGATGTATGTTGGCTGTAGCATATTCATTGTAGGAACCAGATTACACCTAGATGGAATCTATCAACCTCGGTAGATGAGAGGAGTAGTCCTATGATGATTGAAACATCGAGTCCTTAAGCCCATGGCCATGGCAGAGTGAAATAATGGAAAAGAGTTTTTCATTGGAGTTTCACATCGGACTCGGATCGATCAATTGATTCATATGACTGATGTTGGGTTTGACGAGTTCACCTTAACCCTAATTCAATCGGAACTCATGATAGAAGAACTCAATCACACAGGTAGCTGCACCGAGAGGTTCATCTTCATTTCTGATGAGTTACCACCATATACTGCTAGGTATCACTGATAGATTTTGAGAGCAATTAGAATGATCTTGATGATCGATCATTCTAATTATCTGAATCAGAAGAGTTCTGGTCTGTTGAAAGGAGTTTCGATGATGTCGATGATGAGATCACGACATATCTCATTACCATATGAAAATGAACCTAACTGGATCATACAAATAAGAGTTAGAGTCTGGATATCATCAATTCGATTGATTTGGATTAGATTCAATTAGGTTCAAGGATATCGTGCTAGCACACGATTGAGCCTAACTTTCTCATCGTGTAATCTTTTTTATCTCGACTGAGCCAAATATAATTTGACTCACCTAGAGAACCTTGAGAAGATTTTTCTCAGTCTGACTGAAGTCAGTCCAACTCAAAAAGGACTTATCTTAATTCATGAGATGAATTTAAGACAACACATGCTAATTCCTGTCACCTGCCATTTTCGTTTTAGGACATTGGTCAAACGTTGACTCATGGACTTTGGACTGAAGGCCACTTGGCAAGAGATCATTGGAGATTTTTTATGGAGTATCCACCTGCTAAATTGAGCCTCAAAGTGGGTGCCATATTCAGATTGGGCGTGTGCCCTAAGTGGATAAGGATAGAGTCCCATGAGATGAGAACTCTGATCCCTTGATTAACTTGGACTGTGGGGTGCCAATCTCACCGTGTTTATCTAGTGTTGGCACCAACAGTAGGAGGGATTGAGGAGATTTTTATCTGATTTGATCAGATGATATCACTCCACCAATCAAAATTTTTCTAAAATTAATTGAAATTTTCTGATTGGTCGAATGATGTGGCACTGCATGGCGCAGCAGGGTCTATTTAAACCCTGTCTATGCCTAGGGTTTAGAGTCTCTGCCCAATAACCAGTAAAAGCCTGAATTCTCTCCACTTCTCCATACCTCCTCCACTCCTCTCCCTCCCTTCTTCACGTCCAAGAGGTTGGGCATCCATCTGGTGCTTGTCCAAGGTGTGGTAGCTCCTTGATCAGGAGGCTGCAGCAATCTGTCGAGAAACTGCTGCTCCAGCTTCAGAAGCTCTTTTGAAGAACTTCTAGATCAGATCCAGATCTAATTTTTGGAGAAAAAATTTGTAAGGAGAAGATGATCTAGATCCTACTTGAGTGGATACTGGTAGAGGCCAGGTGACTGCGTGGCTATTTTAGAACTTCGAGCATTGCTGCGATCATCTACAGGGTAATCTAGTTACTCTAGAGGTATTTCTCTATTCTTCATGATTTTAGATTTAATTTTAGATTTAATATCAGATAATAGAAATTAGATCTAATAAATTTTAGATCTAAAATAATTATAGAATATTTTTTTTATAATATTCCACCTCAGATCACATTAGATCTAGAAGATCCTACAAGAAAAAAGTCAATTTTTTGCTTCAACTGGTATCAGAGCTAGATTGATGGCTCTATTTTAGATCCAATTTAGATTTAATTTTTATTTTTATTTATCTGATATTAATAAATTTCAAATATCACATCAGATATGATAAGATCTGAAATAAAAAAAAATTAAAATTAAATCTAAGTAGATCTAACATGTATGAGATGCATGACTAGATTAGGAGTAGTTTAATCTATGAATAGTCTTATAGTTTTATGTTTTAATGTGATTAAAATATAAATTAGATCTAATTTATTTTTATTTTTTTGATATTATAAATATTATATTCAGATCAAAAAATAAAAAATAAAATTTTAATTAATACATAAGATTGATCTGTTGCATGCCTAGACTAGTTATAGAATTATTCTAGTAACTGTCTAGAATAGATTTTATATTGAATAGTTCAATTTAAATTTTAATTTTTAGATATTATATATGATGTATCAGATCTGAAAGTATGCTAATTAGATCAGATTTTAATACATGAGATATATGCAAAGCATGTATAAGTTAGATATGAAATTATATATGTGATATGTAACTTAGATCTAACTAGTTTTGTAGTTAAATTAATATTTCTGATTAAGGTATTCCTCATGGCCGTCCGGTCATAAGAACAAAGTAGGATTTAAGACCCTCTCCTCTCATTCAATGGGGTGTTCTTATGGCATGTAGGGGTGCTGCGCGTTCATCCTTAATCAGAAATCAAAATTTATTTTTCTGCAAAATCTTAGATCCTGAAATCTTCGAATTTATTTACATGTTTTGTTTATGAACCCAAGACTTAATTAATGAATTAAGCTTATGAAATTAAATTAGATCTAAAATTAAGAATTTCAGATCTAAGTCATTTTCATAAAATTGGGTTCGGACTTGGGTAGTTCAATTAGGTCTAGCGGTTGATCAAACAGAATCAAAAGTTGGTTAGGTGGGATCATGAAAGTTAATAATTGACCAGCCTAATAGGATTAAGTCTAGGTCAAGATCGAATCACATTTAGATGTGACTCGATCAAGTTAAGACCTAATTTGGCTCAGTGGTTAGAGCCTGGATTGTAGACTAACCCAATTGGTTCTGGTTCGATAATTTGATATCTAAGGTAAGTTGGGTAGATGCGATCGACTAGTTTTTAATTGGGAGCTACTCGACTCGAATGCATTCTTATCAAGTTAATGGCATATCCCTTCCACCGGTCTCACTTACCTGGCCATATATGTCGATCCAGTTCTGATTTGAGGTGGCTAACAATTTGAGCTAGCCCATATCACTGGTTAGTCATAATTGTTATGACTATGTCAAGTCAAGTTTAATGAGACCTAAATCAAATCTTCTTAAGAAAATATTAAGTCTAAAGTCTTCCACCATTGTGGATGTGCGGGCCCTTTTCGGGGTTGATTATTCTCGACTGGTTATAGTGGCTCAATTGCATCGGAAAGATGCAATCATGTCTATTAGGCATTGGATGCTACGGATTAAAGGATGGATTGTGCTCAATATTCTGGATACGGTGAGGGACCCAATCAATAATCTAATTCGTACAAATGGTTGGTCTGACTTAACTAAGGATTGGAGCAATATTATGGGTACGGTGAGCTTCATGAATTAGAGACCAAGTTTTGGGTGCACCATGCTTAGAGAATCATTGGACAAGAGTTGTCCACTCATCAGTTGATCCATCACCAATAACTGTTAGGTGAGGTGGTGAGCCAGTCGGTGAGACCGCACTACCCATTAGAAATCACTAATCATAGAGATTTTCACATCTCTACCTGGGGAGTGTAGGGATCTGAGAAAATAGTAGGAGCCTAATTTGTTGAAAAATGAAACCCCTAAACAAATTGATTAAGTCTGATTACAAAATCTAACTAGAAACTCTTGACTCTCTACAGGAAACATGTCTGCATCCAACCCCCTGACCAAAATACTAGACACCCACAGATTGACTGGACCTAATTTCAAGGACTGGTTGAGGAACTACAGAATTATTCTGGATTTTGAGAAATTGACTCATGTCTTGGATCAGGACTCACCTGCCATACCAGCACGTCCGACTGCTGAACAGAGAGCGTCTCTGGAAAAGTGGACGGATGACGATAACAAAGCCAGGTACTACATGTTGGGTGCCATATCTGATGACTTGCAGCACCAGCATGAGAACATTATGACTACCCACCAAATGTTGGCTCACCTACAAGAGTTGTTTGGTGAACAAAATCGCGCAGCCAAGTATCAAGTCTGCCAAAGACTTTTTAAGGCTAAAATACATGATGGGCAGTCAGTCCAAGATCATTGTTTGTCAATGATCAAGGACATTGAGGAGCTTGAGAAGCTCGGTGTCATCTTAGACAGAAATTTTTAGATTGATGTGATCCTTCAATCCTTGTCTGATGCATATGGTCAGTTCATCATGAACTTCCATATGCATAAGATGCAGTGTACCTTGGCTGAGTTAATGAACGTGTTGGTTACGGTTGAGCTTTCTTTGAAAGGTTCAAAAGACTCAGTCCTTACTGTGGAGCGGACTTCTTCCAAGAGAAATTTTTTGGAAAGAAGAAGAAGTCTGCAAAGAAGCAGAGGGTGGATGGGTAGAAGAAGAAGACGGAACCGAAGAAGAAGGCTGCTGAAAAGAAAAAATATTTCCACTGCAATTCAGACGGCCATTGGAAGCGGAACTGTCCTCAGTACCTGGCCACCCTGAAGAGCAAGAAGGATGGTCCTTCTAGAGGTATGCTCGTTATAGAATCTAATCTTACGGTTTATTCTACATCCAGTTGGGTACTTGACTCTAGTTCTAGTGCTCATTTGTGTACTTCTATGCAGGATCTTGAGAAGAGCAGGGGTTGAGGGATGGGGATATGATCCTACGCATCGAAAATGAAGAGTTGCTGCTGTGGTTATGAAAACCTATCCTCTGCGATTACCATTAGGATTAGATTTAGTTCTTAGAGATTGTTATTATATGCCTGCAGCAAGCAAGAATTTAATTTCTGTTTCATGTTTAGCACAAGAAGGCTATGTGATTAGCTTTCATAATAACCATTGTAACATATTTTATGAAAATAATAAAGTTGCAAATAGTTTTCTTATTAATGGTCTCTATCAACTACATATTGATGTATCTATATTTCATATCGAGCAAAATATGAATGCCATGGAAATTAAAAGGCCTAGAGATAGTCTAAATGATAGGTATCTGTGGCACCTAAGGCTAGGTCATATAGCGGAAGATAGGGTTAACAAATTGAAGAAATTCGGACTATTGAGTTCATTGACTTTCGAGTCATATTCAGTTTGTGAATCATGCCTTCAAGACAAAATGACCAAGCTCCCTTTTACAGGACATGGGGAAAGGGCCACAGACCTACTTGCCCTAGTACATACAGATGTGTGTGGCCCATTTGATATATCCGCTAGAGGCAACTATGTCTACTTTATTACCTTCACCGATGATATGTCTAGGTACGGATATGTGTTTCTAATGAAACACAAGTCTGAAGCCTTTGAAAAGTTCAAAGAATTCAGACATGAGGTAGAAAAATAAATAGGAAAATCTATTAAGGTTCTTCAATCAGATCGAGGAGGTGAATACCTTAGTCAATAGTTCCTAGACTATCTTAAGGATAATGGTATAGTCTCTCAATAGACTCCACCTGGAATGCCACAACTCAACGAGATTTCAGAACGGAGGAATCGGACCCTATTAGATATGGTCCGTTCCATGATGAGCATCACGGACCTCCCTGAGTTTCTTTGGAGATATTGTCTCATGACAGCAATATATGTATTGAATAGAGTTTCCTCTAAAACTGTTCCTACCACACCGTATGAGATATGGCATGGTAAGAAGCCAAGTCTGAGTCATCTCAGAATTTGGGGTTGTCCGGCTCATGTCAAGAGACAGCAGGCGGACAAGTTAGAGTTCAGGTCTTTTAGAGCTCGGTTCATAGGATATCCTAAAGAGTCATTAGGATATTATTTCTATATTCCAGAAGATCACAATGTGATTGTGAATCGACATGCTATTTTTCTTGAAAAATAGTTTATTCAAGATGGTGGCATCGGAAGAATAATTAAGCTCAAGGAGAATGTATCCCAAGACCAATGAGTTAAAGAACCTGAGGAACCCAATCAATTAGAACCAGTCCTAACACAATCTCTTCCATCTCGTAGATCGACTAGGATTTTCCGTCCTTCTGAAAGGTACTTAGGTACTATACAAAAAAAAGTAGAAGAAATATTCTTCATGGGAAATGAGACTCATGGTGATGACCCCAAGACCTATGACGAGATGATATCAGATATCGACTCTGAGAAATGGTTAGAGGCAATGAGATCAGAAATTGACTCGATGCACTCAAACCAAGGCTGGACCTTGGTAGATCCACCTGAAGGTATTATACCTATTAGGTGTAAATGGATCTTCAAGAAAAAGATAGATGCAGATGGGAATGTAGAGACATTCAAGGCTACGCTCGTAGCGAAAGGTTATAGTCAGCGCGAAGGCATTGACTATCAGGATACCTTTTCGTCTGTAGCCATGCTAAAATCTATCCGCACATTGCTTGCTATTGCAGCCTATTTCGATAATGAAATATGGCAGATGGATGTGAAAATGGTGTTCTTAAATGAATATCTTGAGGAAGATATCTATATGGAACAGCCGTTTGGTTTCACATCCAGTGATGATGATCACAAGATTTGCAAGCTGCAAAGGTCCATTTATGGACTTAAGCAAGCATCTCGGAGCTGGAATACTTGTTTCAATGATGTGATCAAAATATTTGGTTTTATCAAGAATGAGAAGGAACCATGTATGTTCAAGAAGATCAGTGAGAGTGTAGTTATCTTTCTTGTACTGTACGTAGATGACATCCTCCTAATTGGGAATGATATTTTCACGTTGACCTCAGTCAAAATATGGTTGTCTAAGGAGTTCTCTATGAAAGATCTAGGAGAGGCATCTTTTATACTGGGTATTAAGGTCTATAGAGATAGACCAAATAGGATGCTGGGACTTTCACAGAAGATGTACATAGAGGAGGTGCTAAAAAGGTTTAGCATAGAAAACTCCAAAAGAAATTTAGTACCTTTTAGACATGGCATTCATCTCTCCAAGAAGATGTGCCTTAGCACATCTGAAGAGATTGAACGCATGAGCAAGATTCCTTATGCTTCGGCAATAAGAAGCCTTATGTATGCCATGCTATGTACACGACCTGATATAGCCCATGCTGTGAGTGTCACAAGTAGATATCAGTCGAATCCAGACAAAGAGCACTGGACTTCTGTGAAATGTATCCTTAAGTACTTGAGAAGGACTAAGGATATGTTTCTAGTCTTTAAAATGGAGAGCTCTAGGTTTAGGAATTTACAGACTCAGATTTTATGTCTGATATAGATGATCGAAAGTCGACATCTGGAAGTTTGTTCATTTACAATGATGGTGCAGTTAGCTGGAAGAGTTTCAAGCAGACGGTGATTGCTGATTCCACCATGGAGGCAGAGTATATTGCTACATCAGAAGCTGCGAAGGAGGCATTCTGGTACAAGAAGTTTACCACAGAGCTTGGAGTGATGTCATCGGATGCCGTCTCTCTTTACTGCGATAATAATGGCACCATAGCCTAGCTAAAGAGCCAAGGTCTCACAAGAAGTCCAAGCATATCGAGCAGTGATTCCATCTGATTCGTGATTACTTCGAAAAAGATTATATCAAGGTTAAGAGAGTCGACTCCACAGATAATGTGGCAGACCCACTGACAAAGCCATTAAGCCAGCAGAAGATCGAAGCCCACCTTGAAAAGATGGGACTTAGATATGTGACCAATTGGCATTAGGTCAAGTGGGAGTTTGTTAGATGTGTGCCCTAGATGCCAGATTGGCTGACACATTTCTGTACAAATGTAAGGGCAAATTTATAATTTTGACTATAAATGAATAAAAGGGTTATTCTACTATCACATTGTGTACATTATATCTGTGATACATTGATGTTCAAATCTTAAAATTTGTAAATAAAACCGCAAGCGCACGGTGTGCAGAGTAGCACGACCAGCGAGTACGGGTCGATCCCACAGAGACTTGGTTTTAAAAATGATTTTCAAATCTATGCTCAAGCGAGCTTTAACAAAAATCGAAAGTTGAAAGTTGTTTGCTAAAGACAATAAGACTAAGGATCTAGGGTTTTTGAATCCACTAGATCTAGATTAGGAAATTCTACCTAGAATTTTTCTTATTGATCCTAACGACTACTCCTCTTGTCTTTCCCAAGCATAGATTATGAAGGAACTAAGGCCCAACGATAACCCATCAAGATTCTTTACAGGGGAGTAGTAACTAGGATCCCTTAGGGTTTTCTCCTCCTATGCACTGAATCAAGCATGAACTATGAAGGGATTCTGACCCAACTGTAGTTCATCAAAAATTCTTGGCAAAAGAGGAAGAAAAAGAAACCCTAAGAAAAAGAAAGAACCCTATGTAAAATCCCTACTCATGATCTAGCTTCATCGCAAACCCTAGAAGGGATGCTTAGCTAGACATGATCTAAATCTACTTGCAAAATTTAAATACAAAAAAATAAACTACCCTAATTTCATAAATTAAACTATCCTAATTGCATAAATTTAAACTGCATAATTTAAACTAACCTAATTGCATAAAATTAAATTGCATAAATTAAACTATCCTAATTGCAAGAAAAATAAATTGCATAATGTAAAGAGATGAAATTGCATAAAAATAAGATTTTATATATAAAAAAAATTTATTACAAAAACCTCAAAGCTCGAGGCTTGAAAAGAGAGCTAAAAACCCCACTATCTAGGGTTACAAGCTTGATCGGAAGGAAGAATACATAAAACAAGAGCCTTTGGGGCTTTTTTATAGGCATTTGGGGGTTATAAGGTTTTCAAAACTTTCGATGTGGGACTAAGAGGTTTTAGAGAGTTGTTAGGGGGGTTTATGGTGCGCCGATGGGTCCATGGTCCACGCGCCTGTTGCTGTGGACCAGGCGGCTAATCAGATCACCAAATCAGTTGATTTTTGATCAATTTTGATCTGATTTGACTCGGGTTTGACCCAATTGAGTCTTCTTTCTTCATTCTTCAATTCCTGGGTCAATTTAACTCCGTTTTGCATAAAATTTACGCCGTTGGAATCCTCTTTCCTTGTTCTTTCTATTGATAATCTCTTCTTCTGTAAAATATAATAACAAGTATCAATTTCTTAATAAAGTTAGATAATTTAGATATTAATTGATACTTTTTATGTCAATTTGTGACATAAATCACACCCCCCAACTTAATCATTGCTAGTCCCTAGCAATGTACTAAAATAAGATCATAATTCAAAAAGATCCTTCCTTTGCAAATTAATTTAAGATCGAAATTCAAGAAGTTTTCTAGTATTACTAAGTAATGAGCTTCGAATTAGAATCGGTAGTCGGTCTACTTAGAAGCTTTCTTAGAGTACACTTAAAATTTTATAGCACTTGTGTGAGTGATAACTAACTTAGTATTTCAGTATTAACTTGTACAGGCCAATTGTATCGTTTTTCATAACTTAGTTCGATTAATTTTCTATACACCCCAGATTAAACAAATAACAAAGGTAGCTTTCACACTGTTTTTTTTTTTTTTTTTTTTTTTTTTTTTTTTGCTGAGCATCCTGGCCTTCCCACCACCGTTTGACGCGAATCTCAACACTTGACTTAGGTGAAGAGACCCGGTTACTAGGCTTAGGGCAATCCATATTTACTCTGTGTTTTGCATTTTATTTCAGGCAGGTAGCTCTTTCCTTAAATTCAAATTTCTTCAATTGGGGTGTAGAGAAAATTATCTAATTTAAATAATACTCAAATCCTTAATTGACCTTACAATTAACACCTACTTTACCTTGTTAGTGTGCATGTGCAATTGGAAGTGCTAATAGTCTTTAAATAACCTAAGCCACCAAGAGTCTAACCAGCTAATCTTCTCCGTGACTCACTACATTAGCAAATACTTTCTAACTTACTCTTATTTCTTTTATAGATTAATTTATTTCATATATATATATATATATATATTTATTTATTATTTATTTATTTATTATTATTTTTTTTTTACATAATATATTAAATGCAAGAAATAACTCATAGTGGAAGGAAAAGGAAATGATAACACCTGATTTTGTTCAAGCTCTCCCCCCAACTTGACCGACATTGTCCCCAATGAGTTTATCTAATTTAATTGTCCTAAGCAAACTGAAAACAAAGAAAGCATTAGAAATTAAATAAGCTGGGTTGCCTCCCAGAAGCGCTAAGTTTATGTCTTCAGCCAGACCAAACCTCGAAGCAACTTAATCAGAATAAGTTGGTTCATAAAGAACCATAGCATCTTCAATAGTCTTGACAGGTAATTCCAAGAATGGTTTTAATCGTTGACCATTAACTTTAAAGATAACACCATTACTTGGGTTTTCAATCTCAACAGCTCCGTGTGAAAAGACTTTCTTTACTAAAAATGGTCCTGTCCATCTAGACCTAAGCTTTCCTGAAACAGATGTAATCTAGAGTTATATAAGAGTACCTTTTGTCCGATATTGAAAGTTTTTCTCATAATTGATTGATCATGAAATGCTTTGGTTCGTTCCTTGTATATCTTTGCATTTTCATAGGCTTCATTTCTAAGTTCTTCTAATTCATTCAACTGAAGCTTTCTATGGTTTCCAGCGTCGTTCAAATTTGTATTTAGTTGTTTGATGGCCCACATGGCTTTGTGTTCTATCTCAATAGGCAAGTGACATGGTTTACCAAACACAATCCTATAAGGAGACATTCCTAGATTGGTCTTGAAAGCGGTTCGGTATGCCCAAAGTGCATCAATTAATTTCAAAGACCAATCCTTTCTATTGGCACTAACAGTTTTTTCCAGAATTTGTTTGATTTGTCGGTTTGACACTTCAACTTGTCCACTAGTTTGAGGATGATATGGTGTGGTCAATTTGTGGGTGACATTATACTTTTTCATCAATGTTGCAAAAGGTCGGTTACAAAAATGGGTTCCCCGATCACTAATGATTGCCCTAGGAATACCGAAATGGGAGAGAATATTTTCTTTAAGAAACTTAATGACCATTTTGCTATCGGGTGTTCTACATGCAATTGCTTCTACCCACTTTGAAACATAATCAACTGCTACTAGAATATATTTATTTCCAAAGGAATTTGGAAATGGTCCCATGAAATCGATTCTCCAAACATCAAAAACTTCAACTACCAAGATTGGGTTGAGTGGCATCATGTGTCGCTTGGTGATTCGACCCATTTTCTGACATTGAGCACAACTTTTACAATATTCATGAGCATCCTTAAACAAATTGGGCCAATAAAAACCACATTGGAGAACCTTAGCAGCAGTTTTCTTAGACGTGAAGTGACCCCCACATGCTTGATCATGACAAAAAGATAAAATATTCATGACTTCGTTATCTGGGATACACCTTCTAATAATTTGATCAGGACATTGTTTAAAAAGATAAGGATCATCCCAAATGAAATACTTCACTTGGGCAAAGAATTTATATTTATCCTGCTTAGTCCAATGAGAAGGTATCTTACCTATGGCTAAATAATTTACAATATCAGCAAACCAAGGTTCAGTAGACACAGACATGAGTTGCTCATCTGGAAAGATTCATTGATGGGTGGTTCACTAGATGGTGCGACTGGAATTCGGGACAAATGATCTGCTACAACGTTTTCAGTGCCTTTCTTGTCCCTAATTTCTAGGTCAAATTCTTGAAGGAGCAAAATCCATCTGATTGAACGTGCCTTGGCATCCTTCTTTGCTAGGAGATGTCTAATGGCTAAGTGATCGGTGTAAACAATGGTGTGGGTCCCAACCAAATAAGATCTAAATTTCTCTAAAGCAAAGACAACGGCAAGGAACTCCTTCTCAGTTGTGGTGTAGTTAAGCTGCGCATCATTTAAGGTTTTACTTGCATAATATATCACTCTAGGCAGCTTATTTATTCGTTGACCTAAGATTGCACCCACAACATGATCGGACGCATCACACATTAATTCAAATGGTTCAGACCAGACAGGAGGATGAATGATTGGAGCTGATACAAGTGCATTTTTTAGAAATTCAAAGGATTCCAAGCACTCATGAGTAAATTCAAATTTGGTATCCTTTGCCAAAAGATTAGTCAGTGGACGTGCTACTTTGCTAAAGTTGGCAATAAACCTTCTATAGAATCCAGCATGACCTAAAAATGAACGTATTTCTTTCACAGATTTAGGTGGTGGAAGACTTGCAATTAGATCTATTTTGGTCTTGTCCACTTCAATCCCCTTTTTAGAAATGACATGGCCAAGAACTATTCCCTGTTTGACCATAAACTGACATTTTTCCCAGTTGAGAACTAGGTGCTTCTCCTTACATCGTTCTAGAACTAATTGCAAGTGATTCAGACACTCGGAGAAGGTTAGACCAAAAACAGAAAAGTCATCCATAAAAATTTCTAGAAATCGTTCTATCATATCTGAAAACATGCTGATCATGCATCTCTGAAAGGTTGTCGGTGCATTACATAGTCCAAAGGGCATTCGTCTATAGGCAAAAGTACCAAATGGACAGTGAATGTAGTCTTTTCTTGATCTTCAGCAGCTATGGGGATCTGGTTGTAACCGGAGTATCCATCAAGAAAACAGTAAAACTCTTGTCCGGCTAGTCTTTCCAACATTTGATCAATAAATGGCAAAGGAAAGTGATCTTTCCTTGTCGCAGCATTCAACTTTCTATAGTCTATACAGACCCTCCATCCCGTTTGGGTCCTAGTTGGGATAAGTTCGTTTGCATCATTTTGGACCACTGTTACCCCAGATTTCTTGGGTACTACTTGAACTGGGCTTACCCAAGAGCTATCAGAAATAGGATAAATTATTCCACTATCTAGGAGTTTCAGAATCTCCTTTTTAACTACATCCTTCATAACTGGATTAAGCCTTCTTTGGGCTTCTCTTGTTGGTTTAGCCTCTTCCTCTAAGTATATTCTATGTTGAACTATAGAAGGGCTTATTCCTTTGATATCTGCTATGGTCCAACCTATTGCTTCCTGATTTGCTTTTAGAACTGACACTAACTCCTCCTCTTGCTTGGGATCTAGGTCTGATGCAATAATTACAGGCAAAGTTTCTTTGGGTCCTAGATATGCATACTTGAGATGTTCTGGAGGGGTTTCAGTTCTAAAATGGGTGCTTCCTCTATCGATGGTTTAGGTGATGGTTTCACCATCTCAATGATTGGTTCAGTAGGAAGTGTCGATTCCTGATTAATCTGATTTTCTTTAAGTATTCATTGACATCCTCAGACTCATGGATTAACCAGGGGTTAGACTCTAGTCGACTTCATCATCACTAATGTCAATGGATTCATAAATACCATCTTGGACTACATTGACATCAGCATGAGAAGAGATTCCTGTTCTAAGTTAAAAACATTAAGCTCAATGGTCATATTCCCAAAGGATAACTTCATTAGACCATTTCGACAATTGATTTCAGCATTGGCCGTAGCTAAGAATGGTCTTCCTAAAATGACAGGTATATGTCCTTTAGGATTCGCAACTGGCTCAGTCTCTAAAACAATAAAATCTACAGGAAAAATAAAATTTTCAACCTTTATCAGAACATCCTCGACCATTCCCTTAGGGATCCTGAGAGATCTATCGGCTAACTGTAATGTGATCCCAGTAGGTTGAAGTTTTTCTAATCCTAGTTGTTCATACACCGAATATGGAAGGATATTCACACTAGCTCCTAGATCTAGCAAGGCCTTTTTTATATTGGTTTCTCCAATAACACAAGAAATTGTTGGAGCTCCAGGGTCCTTATATTTAATTGGCACATGGCTAGATAGGTATGAACTGACACTTGCAGCCAAAAATGCTTTCTTTGTACATTAGTGGTCCTTTTCCTAGTGCAAAGATCTTTTAAAAATTTGGCATAAGTTGGAACCTGATGGATTATATCTAAAAGAGGAATATTAACTTGAACTTGTTTAAATACCTCTAAAATTTTGTCTAAATGTTCAGATTTATTGGATTTCAGTCTGTTTGGAAAAGGAGCTCTAGGACTTTTAAGTACTGGACTAGGTGAATTTTCAGTTTCTGGTGCTTGAGGTTGAAAGTAGTAGTTTTAGAAGGTGACTCGGCAGATGATCATCTATATCATCAAGTGCAACTACCTTATTGTCTATTTGTTTTCCTGATCTTAAGGTATGAATGGCATTTACACCATTAACTTGGTTTCCTTGTTGGGGTCGTGGACCATTTTGGTTCCTAGGATTTGGCTCAGGTTGGCTAGGTAACCTACCATGTTCTCGTTCACTAATGGTCGAAGCCAGCTGACTTACTTGCATTTCCAGACGGCTATAGCTTGGGTGTTATTATTTATGAGTTGACCCGTGGTTTGCATAAAGCTGGTATGTGTCTTCATCATGGCTTCTAGGCTTTTCTCTAAAGAGGTAATTTTCTTGTCATTATCATGAAGCCTGGCGGGTTGTTCATTACTGGGTTGGACCTTAGATTTTGCTGATTGAAATTTGGATTGCCTACATTAGGATTCTGGACCATGAGAAATTCGGGTGATTCCTCCAACCTGGGTTATATGTGGTGATAAGGATTGTTCAATGGTCCTTGATAGGTGGCATTCACCTGTGCACACTCATTCGAGTAGGAACATTCTTCTAAGACATGGTCTGGTGCATTGCACCCTTTACACATGGGTGCAGATATTTATTTACATTGGCTGGTCTCTGTAATTCTAAGGCTCCAATCTACGTTTAAGGTTGCAATCTTGGCCTCTGATGCTAGGTTGGTTGAATTTGATGCATTCCTCCTCTTGAAGGTGTAGCTTTATCAGGTTCCCTAGTTTTTCCCACTGTAAATTTTTTCTCGCTAGTCTTCTAAGAATTGCCAAGCTTCAGTAGTTTCTTTGTCCATAAATTGGCCTTGGCACATGGACTCTAGCATGGTTCTTGAGTTTGAATCTAACCCCTCATAGATGATCTGGCATAGTCTCCAAGTTTCTATTCCATGGTGTGGCATTGGTCAAAGATTCTTGAAACGATCAAAGTACTTCCAAATGATTCACCAGCTAGTTGGTAAAATTGATTTATTTCATTCCTAATCCTAGCTGTTTTATGATGGGAAATACTTTTTTAAAAATATTCTCACAAAGCCCTCCCAGGTAGTGACAGAATAGTTTGGCAGACTATAAAGCCACTTCTTAGCATTGTCCTTAAGGCAAAGTTGATTAATCTAAGTTTGACCTCATCCTCTGTTAATTGCAGTTTCATGGTTGCACATACCTCCTCAAATTCTCTAATAAATATATAAGCATCCTCTAATCCTGTGAATTTTGGAAGCATATTATGATTTGAGGTTTGATTTCAAAATTGTTAGCTGTGGGTTGTGGCAACCTGATACAAGATGGTTGGATGGAGCCAACTGGATAACACAAATCTTAAGGGTCATGGGTTGGATTGGTTCAGCCATTGGAACAACAGGAATTGACTCAATTCTAACTAGACGACCCACACTCTTCTCCACACACGAAGTGTACGGTTCTCGATGTTTATACAATTTTTTTTTTTAATAAAATTTTTATGTATAAGGAAAAGAAAGAAAAGAGAAAAAGTTCTAAAGAGAAGATCCTAAGGAGTCCTAAATCTAAAGAAAAGTAACCAAATTAATTTAAATTTTAAATTTTTTTTTTTTTTCAAACAAGTGAATCAATAAATTAAACTCAATCTATCCTAGGTTAACCTAAATCTAGACAGCTCCTAACTGTTCCAAGATGACCCTTCAAACCTTCCAAGTGGAGATTGAAACTAGTTAGCCAGGTAATATAAGAGGTGGGAGGTTCACTCATCGTTGCCTTTCTAGACACCAAACGAGTTGGCCAGGCCAGCAACTGAACCAATTTAACAAACCACCCTCAGGGACTTGCCTAGACACCAACTAATCAAACAACTCAAACTTGGTAGAACTCTTAGGGTTCCTTGTCCTATTGAGCTCGAATTCCTTAAGGTTGACGTCTAATTGATTTTAAGATTAAAATCTAGGTAATGCAATATGATGGAGATGGTTTTTGGGCTAAGGAAGGTAATGAAATCCCCACCTTATCTTGTTAATGGGTTGATGCCCTTAGATTAATTATGAAAATGCAAATACAAATAAACAAGATGACCAAGAATGTAAAAGATTTTAATTTAGAATTTTTTTTTATTTTGATATTTTACTTCACGATTATGAAATGTCTTTTGTTTTGTTTATATATTTTTTTTTTTGTGATTAAGTAAATTCAAATGATTAGGTCTAAAAGCAAAAGTAATTAACTAAAAATAATAAAAGAGAAATTAGAAGCGTACCTGAGTTTTCCAGCAATCACCAACTAAATATAGAAACCTAAAGAAAAAAAAAGAGAGTTATAACGCACGAAGAACAAATATTTGAAAACAATTTAAAATGCCAAATCCCGGCAACGGCGCCAAAAACTTGATGTTCAAAATCTTAAAATTTAAATAAAACCGCAAGCGCACGGTGTGCAGAGTAGCACGACCAGCGAGTACGGGTCGATCCACAGAGACTTGGTTTTAAAAATGATTTTCAAATCTATGCTCAAGTGAGCTTTAACAAAAATCGAAAGTCGAAAGTTGTTTGCTAAAGACAATAAGACTAAGGATCTAGGGTTTTTGAATCCACTAGATCTAGATTAGGGAATTCTACCTAAATTTTCTTATGATCCTAACGACTACTCCTCTTGTCTTTCCCAAGCATAGATTAAAGGGACTAAGGCCCAACGATAATCCATCAAGATTCTTTACAGGGAGTAGTAACTAGGATCCCTTAGGGTTTTCTCCTCCTATGCACTGAATCAAGCATGAACTATGACTCTGACCCAACTGTAGTTCATCAAAAATTCTTGGCAAAGAGAAGAAAAAGAAACCCTAAGAAAAAGAAAGAACCTATGTAAAATCCCTACTCATGATCTAGCTTCATCGCAAACCCTAGAAGGATGCTTAGCTAGACATGATCTAAATCTACTTGCAAAATTTAAATACAGAAAAATAAACTACCCTAATTTCATAAATTAAACTATCCTAATTGCATAAATTTAAACTGCATAATTTAAACTAACCTAATTGCATAAAATTAAATTGCATAAATTAAACTATCCTAATTGCAAGAAAATAAATTGCATAATGTAAAGAGATGAAATTGCATAAAAATAAGATTTATATATAAAAAAAATTTATTACAAAAACCTCAAAGCTCGAGGCTTGAAAAGAGAGCTAAAAAACCCCACTATCTAGGGTTACAAGCTTGATCTCAAGGAAGATATATATAAAAAAAGGGCCTTAGGGGGCTTTTTAGGCATTTGGGGGTTATAAGGTTTTCAAAACTTTCGATGTGGACTAAGAGGTTTTAGAGAGTTGTTAGGGGGGTTTATGTGCCCGATGGGTCCATGGTCCACGCGCCTGTTGCTGTGGACCAGGCGGCTAATCAGATCACCAAATCAGTTGATTTTTGATCAATTTTGATCTGATTTGACTCGGGTTTGATCCAATTGAGTCTTCTTCTTCATTCTTCAATTCCTGGGCAATTTAACTCTGTTTGCATAAATGCGCCGTTGGAATCCTCTTTCCTTGTTCTTTCTATTGATGATCTCTTCTTCTGCAAAATATACATAACAAGTATCAATTCTTAATAAAGTTAGATAATTTAGATATTAATTGATACTTTTTATGTCAATTTGTGACATAAATCAGTTATCACCAAATTAACACATTATTTGGATAATAGTTCACATGTGAGAAGGACTCTTCACCGAAGAGATGTGCGAGCACCTTCTCCCTATCGCACGAGCGCACCCAGAAAAGGTGTGAAAAGAAACCTTTCTTAATCTGATAATTTTTTATATTTTTACCACATGATCAGATCACACTTAAAACTAATCTTATTACAAAAATTATCAAATAGAAAGTCACTTAAGACTCTCTAAACAGAAGGAGTCTTCGCATCCCTTCTCGCATCTAAAAAAACTATCGCACATGCAGCAAAGCTTCAAGCAATTTTTTATGTACAAATTATACGATTTTTTATATTTAAAAAAGGTGTGCTAGTGGCTCATCATCTGATCTATTTTTATAAAAAATAGAG
>NC_025997.2:106314338-106389349 GCF_000442705.2 Elaeis guineensis | reverse complement strand
TGTGTACATATATATATATATATAATAATAAATATATATATAATTATATAATATATTTATATATATATATAATATATATATAATATATATAAAAAATATATATATATACAAAAAAAACATATATATAATATATAATAACATATAATATATATATATATATATACATATATATATATATATATATATATATATACATATATATATATAATATACATATATATATATATATATATATATATATAATAATATATATACTATATATATATATATATATATATATTATTATATATAATACATATATATATAAATATATATAAAAACAAATATATATATATACATATATATATATATTATATATATTATATATATATTTATATATATATACATATATATATAACATATATATATATATATATTTATCATTATATATATATACATATATATATATACATATACATATATATATATATATATATACATATATATATATACATATATAATATATATATATATATACATATATAATATATATATATATATATATATACATATATATATTATATATACATATATATTATATATATATACATATATATATTACATATATTATATATACATATATATATATAAATATATATATACATATATATATATATAATATAAAATATATATATATTATATATATATATATTATATATATATATATATATATATATATATACATTCAGTTGCTTGTTCGTTATCCTTATAAAATAATATGCAGTCATTTTTGCAGACATGTATAGGAGTATAGCCAAGTCGTATTTTTCGCATGTATATTTTTGCTTCAGAATATGATTTTGGAAGTCTCTCTCCATCGGACAGAGCTGCTTTAATCAATGTTAAAATTTGGTCAAATAACTTCTGACTCCAATGGTTCATGATTTTAATATGAAGCAATTTTATCAAAAACTCTAACTTGAAAAATTTTATACAATTTGGATAGAGTGGCTATCGTGAATCCCTTACAAGCTTTGTAAACTATTCAGAAGTCCCTTTTACCTCAAGGCGGATATTATGCTCATGATCAGAATTACTTTCAGATACAATAGTATTCATGCGTACATTTGAACAAGCACCTTGATGTAAATCATCTAACAATTTTTCAATACCACTATATTCGACAAGTCCAGCACCATCAATACTATCATCTTCAGTATCGTCATCGTCGTGCACCACTTCATTCGGATCACCCTCTCCATGCTATATCCAACAAGTATACTTCTTATCCATACCATATTGTAGCAGATGCTCCTCAACAAGTGTTATGTGATGATATATCAAATTGATACATCTCTTGCATGGATACTTTATCCGACTAGCATTGTCAGCCTTATACCGTGCAAAGTTAATGAAATCTCGAACTCTTTTTCGATATTCAGACAAAGAAATATGTCTAGCATTTATCCAACTTTTGTTAATATTCATATAACAACAAAAACAAAATCTTTAACAACTAAAATAAAGTTTAGTGGTATTCTGGATCTCAATCTAAATTTAGGACTGAATCGCGTTTCGAATTCCAGCTAAAATCCCAACCCGGATCCAGATTCAGATCGCTTGATACAAAATGAATGATCCTATTCTTTTCAAATCATTACTAACAGGTGTGGCCCTATCCCTTTCAAAAAAATAATAATCTTATTATTGTTATTAGTGGATATTTCATCTCATTTTTGTAAAAATTTCGGCAGCATCTCCCTATAGTTCTCTAAGTATACGATGTGGATATGGTGCCTACACACTCTATCCACCATATATCTGGAGAATAATGGACAGATAACTACTGAATACCACATAATGAAATGAAATATTAATTATTAACAATAATAATATTATTTTTTTTTTAAAAAGTTCGAATATGGGACATTCAAGTTTTGATCTTGATGAAGATCGAAACTTGAACGGGAATCTACGGCTCAATGTAATTTAAGTATCATTTTTGAACGTGCATTTGAAGATAAATTTTTAATTTATCAAAAAAAAAAACTTTATATTAAAATTTCTTCATTAAAAATTTTAATAAAATTTTTTTAAAATAAAAATATATTTTTTATTTATAATTTCAGCAGCATACAAAATAGCACATAAAATAATTTAATTATAACAAGTAACAGCAATGTGTGTTATGTTAGTGAAAAAATAATTAGTCAAATAATTAAATAATTTCAGCAGTAATACTAAAAAATAATATGCAACAATTATAATAATTTTAGCTCGGTCCGATCAGGCTCGATCCAAAACCGACCCGACCCCAACCTACCCCGACTCGACCAATCCTGGCCCTACTTGACCTGCCAGACCGCCCCGTCCCCATTCCTGGACCCATCCCCAGACCCATCCCCGAAGGCCCCGACCTGACTCGAAACTGACCCAATCCGGACCCAACCCGACCCATACCAGACCTGACCCGAACCTAACCCGACCCGACCCGCCCCGCCCCGACTCGACCCCAACCCAACTCGGATTGGACCCGACCCAACTCGGCCCAATCACTGACCCGACCCGCCCCAGCCCGACCTGACTCGGCCCGACCCGCACCAACCCGTCCCGGCCCAGCACGACCCAAAAATGACCAGGCCTGGCTCGACCCCATCACAAACCCAGCCCGACCCAGTCACGGACCTGACCCGATCCGGCCCCAATCCGACCTGCCCTATCCCTACCCCATCCCCGGATACATCCCCGAAGGCCCCGACCCGACCCGGAATGACCCAGAACCGACCCGGCCCGACCCGAAACCGACCCGGCCCGAACCTTACCAGACCCGACCCGCCCTATCCCGGCCCTACCCACCCCAGCCCGACCCGGCTTGGACCCGACCCACCCCGGCTCCACCCAACCTGCCCCAGCCTGACCCGACCCGACCCGACTTGCACTAACCCGACCCAGCCCAACCCGATCCGAAAATGACCATGCTCGGCCCGGCCCCATCACGGACCCGACCCGACCCAACCCCGTCACGGACCCGGCCCATCCCGTACTTGACCCGAACCTGACTTGACCTGGCCCGACCTGCCCCGCCCCGACCCGGCCCCAACCCGACCCGAGCTAGACCCGACTCAACCCGGCCCAGTCATGGACCCGACTTGCCCCAGCCCGACCTGACCCAACTCGGCCCGACCCAGCCCGGCTCAGCCTGTACCCAACCCGACTCGAACCCGACCCGACCTGGCCTGCCCCGCCCTACCCCACCCTGACCCGGCCCCAACCTGACCCAGACTATCATGAACCCGACCCAGCCCAATCATGGATCCGATCCACCCCAGCCCGACCCAACCCGGCCTGACCCACACCAACCCGGCCTGACCCGGCCCAGAACGACCCAAAAACGACCAGGCCCGACCCGACCCCATCATGAAACCGGTCCGACCCAGTCACAAACCCGACCCAACCCCGCCCCACCCTGGACCCAGACCCGGACCCGGTCCCAGCCACGGCCACGGCCTGGCCCTGCAGAACCCCATCTCCAGCCTGTCGGTGCCGGACCGCCGTCCCCATCCCTGGCCTCGGCCCACTGGACCCAGATCACAGGCCCTACAGCCTCGGCCTGCAGGCCCCATTGCCCCGGACCGCAGGCCTCGCAGCCTCGGACCGCCATCCCCGACCCTGACTCGCAGGCCCCGGCCCTGTCACCGTCCCCATCCCCGACCAGAACCCCCCCCCAAAAAAAGAATAAGCTCACCTCGATGGTGGCGCTTGTGATGGCTTTGCGGACGGCGATGGTGGTCGGACACAGGGAGAGATGCGGGATACCGGGGGGAGGGAACGCGAGAGAAAGAATATCAAGTAAGGGCGGGGTGGAGGGAAGAAAATAGATTTCAGATGGGACATGACGGGCTGCGGGATATTAGTGACGAAAATTTTCATCACTAATAATTTATTTTCATCATAAATAATTTAAATAGAAAAAAAATTTGCAATGAAAATAAGCTTTTCGTCGCTAATAACCTAACTCACAATGAATAACTTTTCATCGCTAATATTTTTCATCAAAAAAAATTCTCACTGAAATTTTTTTTTTCAAAAATTTCATTGCTAATAATTTATTTTCGTTGTAAATAATTTAAATTGAAAAAAAAATTTGCAACGAAAATAAGCTTTTCGTCGCTAATAACTAACTAGCGACGAATAACTTTTCGTCGCTAATATTTTTCGCCAAAAAAAAATTTCTGCTGGAAATTTTTTTTTCAAATATATTATTTATGATAAAAATATATTATTTCATCACTAATAATCTCAAAATTTTATTTATGATGATTATTTTTATCACTAATTATGTTATTAGCGATAAAAATTTTCTTCCATCGCTAATAATTACTAAAAAAAGTTTTCTCATTTATAAGTTTTTAATACGTAATTATATGCTGCTCGCATGATAAAATTTGTTCAGATCCAACTGACAAGATAGACGGCAAGACCACATTGATTCACTGAAAGCGAGTTCGAAGATTTGACTGCAAACTTTTTAACTCAGAGCTTTTTGCGGAAAATAATGATATTTGAGAGGTCAAAAAATAGAACTAGGCCTCTTTAGCACGAGAGCCCAAATATGGGGTGCAAATTTTTTTCTTGATCTACTACCATATCATTTATTTTATTTTTTTTCTTTTATTTATTAAGTAAAATGAATAGAAGACTAACCAAAATCGGGCAAAAGTATGATTCAAACTAGGGGTGTCAATGGGTCAAATTGTGTTTGGTTTACATGCAGGTTGAAGTAGGTTCGACCCATACCCCATATATACTTTTCCTTCATCCATATCAGCTTATCAACCTCTCTAAATTTTTATTCATTAGTTATGTGTATAACTAAGAAATAAAATAAAATGAGGTTTTTAAAAATCGCAAGCAACAAAATCAAGATTTATCTTTAAATATGTCATTATAAATATAATAAATATAAAATTTAGTATATATGATAATTATGAACTAATTAATGATAAAACTAGATAAAATGCACTCATATATTCTAAAATATCTTGGCCCACTCTATCCATCATTCTTGTAAACTTTTAATTTTAATATTTATTTTTTTTATAAGTTATTTATAATTTTTTTATGATAAAAATTATTATTATTATTTTTAAAATTATATCTGGCATTTTAAGTATGATTTCAATAATTTTTTAAATTTTTAAAATTTTTAAACCATTAGCAATGAAATTTTTTGTCATTAAATATCATGTTAACGATGAAAAATTCATTTACCGTCGCTCATAGTTTAGTTTTTGAAATTTATTTATTTTTTATTTTTTAAATATTGATGACGATCAAAATACGTCATAAATAAGAAATAATTTTGCGATGGTAATTCATTTTATCGTCATAAATAGTTGATTATTTATGATAAAAAATATCCATCATAAATTATCTTTTATTTTTAAATTTTTAAAATGTATTTATTTATGATAAAAATTATATTTTTCATCGTAAATAACTATTACTCATGATAAAAATAGTTTCATCATAAATATTCTATAATTTTAAATTTTTACTTTTTCTAATTATTTACGACCAAATAGTTTGGTCGTAAAAAATATCTTATTAGCGATGCAAACTTTTTCTTAGTCACAAATACCTTACTTTTGGAATTTTAAAATTTTTATAAATTTCTCAGGTATGAGCGATGAAAATTTTCATCGTTCATGTTATTTATTGATGATGAAAAATAATTTTTTATCATAAATATTTTAATTATCTATGATGTTTAACTTTTCATCACAAATAATCTTTATATTTTAAAATTTTAAATTATCTAACTTTTTAAAGTATTAATGATGAAAATTTTTTGTCATTAATAACCTTTATTTGCGACACAAGTCATGTTTCATCACAAATAATTAAATTATTTGCGATTGATATTTACATTGTAAATAATCAAGAATATTTAATTTTTTATTTTTCTTCAAATATTAGTGATAAAAATTTTTAGTCATAAATTAAAGTTATTTGGCGATGAAAATGTTGTTTTTGTCATAAAAAACTTAATTATTACCAACGAAATGTATATCATCGCTAATAATTGGATATTTATAATTTAAAAAAAAATTATTTATGATAAAAATATTCATTGAAAATAATCTATTAATTACAATGAAATTATTTTGTTCGTCGCTAATAGTTTTTTTTGTGATAAAATTTTATAATCATCATAAATATTTTTTTATTTTTGATAAAAAAATATTTTCATCGTTGATATGGTTATTTGCGATGAAAATATTTTTCATCACAAATAAATTTGCCACTAAAAATCTCTTTCCTTGTAGTGCTTATATCTTTCGATATTACCTTTGAAATCTCATTTGGTCTTAAAAATCTATTTACAACCTATAGGTTTAAATCCTTCAGACAATTCTACAAGTTTCTAAACTTGATTTTTAATCATAGATTTCATCTCATCTTTCATGGCATCTAACCAAAGTTCAAAATTATCGCTATTCATGATATTTTTAAATGAGACTGGATCATCCTTCATCCCAATATCATAATCACATTCTTGTAAGTAAACAACATAATCATCTGAAATAGCCGATCTTCTAATTTTAGTAGATCTCCATAATATTTCAGATTCAGTATCATTAGTATGATTATTTTCAATCGAATTATATTCATTGATAGTCTATTCAATAAGTGATGTATCAATCACCTGTTGATGTTCCATAATTTTATGTTGAATAAGTTCATATGGAATATCTTTAGGTGTTATTGTAATAGAAAGTGATTTTCTTATTTTCTGTAACACCACATTATGCGGTTCACCACTCTTACTGTTTTCACCATCCTCAATGAACCTAGCAGTTCTAGTTTCAATAATTCTAGTGGTGTGTGATGGACAATAAAATCTAAAATCCTTTGATTTTTTTGGATATCAAATAAAATAACAACTAATAGTTCTGGAATCCAATTTTTTTTCTTATAAATTATATAGTTGAGCCTCTGCAGGATAACCTTAAATATGTAAATATCCTAAATTTGGTTTCCTACCTATCCATAACTCAAAAGGAGCTTTAAGAACGACTTTATTAGGTACTCGATTTAGGATACAAATAGCGATTTTTAAGGCTTCTCTCCATAAATTCAAAGATAATAAGGAATTACCAATTATATTCACCATTTCCATCAAGATACGATTACGTCTTTCAACCACACCATTTTATTGAAAATTTTTTGGCACAGTGTACTATGCTACAATACCATGCTATTTAAGAAATTTGATAAAAGATTTAGGATTACAGTCAGATTCATCATATCTACCGTAGTATTCATCACCTCTATCAGATCTCACAACCTTAATTTTTTTGTCTAATTGATTTCTACTTCAGTTTTATATACCTTAAAGACTTCCAAAGCTTTAGACTTTTCATGCAATAGAAAAATATAACAATAACATAAGAAATTATCAATAAAGATGATGAAATACTTTTGCCCTCCAAAATACGATGTAAAATAGCCTCAAATATCTGTATGTATCAATTCTAAGAGTCTTTGACTTTTGGTAGCATGCCTTTTTATGACTTTTAATTTATTTTTCTTTAATGCAATTGATGCACATACCAAAATCACTAAAATCTAGATTTGATAAAATACTTTTCTTAACTAATGTAGTCATCTTTTCTTTTGATATGTGACCTAATAGCCTATGCTACAATATTGAAGAACTCTCATTTGCAATACCATATTTTATTCTGACATTGACATTCAAAATAAGTAAAGATTGTTCAAAAGAAGAATCCAAATTTAATTTATATAATCCATTGCATAATGTTCCAGTACCAACCAAAATAAATTTTTTTATTAATTTAAAACTTAAATTTATAAAAATAAATGAAAAACATTCTAAATCAAGTTTTGATAAAGAAATTAAATTCCTATATACTAAAGGAGCATAAGAGATATCATGTGGATCTAATTGGAATCTGGTGTCTGTAATAAGTCTGTAGGTCCTAACTGAAATGATCTTGGACTTCATCCGATTCCCCATAAAGATCCACCGCTCTCTATTATTTGACTTTCAACTTGAAAAAAATCTCTGTAATGAATTAGAAACATGCATTGTAGCAGTCAAATCAATCCACCAGATATTAAAAGGAACATCAATGAAATTGATTTCGAAACAAACAAGTGATAAGGAAATACCCTTCTTTTCAAATCATTTCTTTCTTTTCTCACAATTCTTCTTGATATGTCCCTCTTTATTATAGAAGAAATATTTTAATTTATGAGAACTTTTCTTTAGTAGATTGCTGGATCCTTTATTTTCTTTCTTCATCTTCTTTCTTTTAGGATGCTCCTGTGAAACCATATGAATAATTGGGACCCCTTTGTATTTCAATCTCTCTTTTTCTTGCACACACTGAGAGATGAGTTTATTCATTGATCATGATTTCTTGTGTGTGTTGTAGTAAATCTTAAATTGGATAAATTGGGATAGAAGAGAATTAAGAATAAACTGGACAAAAAAGTTTTTAGATACCGTCATACCCAAATTATTTAATTTTTTAGCCATATCATGCATTTTCATAATTTACTTTCGCACTTCTAAAAATCTATTATATTTTATAGAGGTTAACTTGTTCATTAGGATACTAGCTAAGGTTTTACTTGATTTGGTAAACTGTTATTCTACACAGGAAAGGTACTCAAAGACTAATTCATTATTAGGAATAGATCTCCTAATATCTCTCACTATGAAATTTCTAATAATTATGAGAGATAATCTATCAGAATGCTCCTACTTTTCACATAATTTTTTATGATAAAAAAAACTAGTGGGGATAAGTGGATTAGGCTGAGACTTACGAAGGGCCAAATCTATGTCCAGGTGTTCTAAAATAATGAGAAGCTGCTTATGCCAATCAGGATAATTTGATCTATTTAGTTTGAGAATGTTAGATAGATGTGACGAGAGTGAAGCAGGGGTTATAGCTGTAAGTAAAAGAACATGCTTACAATTACGATCATGATGTAGATTTCATAACATAATTCTGCTAATAATACTTATTATACAACTATAAAATATCTTTGGACAAGAATCATAGCATACAATAAGTGTTGCAACTAATTTAATCATAAATTTAAATATAATAAACAATGCCAAAACATCCATCATGTAAATCATAACCAACAATAATATGAAATATGTAAGCAAGAATAATAATTATGGCATGTACATATATTTTATGTTTAAAATGTGATCCGTCATATTATTTGTACTTTTAGTGGTTAACTAATATGATTACAAAAATCCAAGATTATTCCCACCTTTGGGTATAAAACTCTCCATTTTTATGCAATTCAAGTTAGTCAACCTTTTACTGTTAATTTTATATCAAATTATAGTCACCTTTAGATCAATTGTAACAGATGCACTTTTATGCAATTTTAAAACTATAATGAGAGAAAAAATTATTAGCCCTCAATGACTCAACTATCCAAGATCCATAGAGTGCTCCGGACCTTTTGGGACTATGTGAAAACATACTTGAATATTATAATAGTGAGTAAAATTATAAAATAAATAATATATAAATTATTTAAATATTTTATCATATATGAGAATAGAACTAAAATGTTTCTCAAGTCATTATGAGTCCAACAGTTCAAAATTCGCTCAAATCGAATGTAAAATGAATAAGATACAGTGATTTTACCAAAAATCCTAACAATTAAGGGCTCAACCATAAATAAGAGAAAGAAAAGGGACTTTTCTGTAAAACAACTACTTTAAAATAAGTCTGTCAGGAAACTATAGGAATCTTAATGCAATTTACTACTTTATTAGGGACTAAAATGCAAAAGTTTCTAAACCAGTTCCATCAATTACTGTAGAGAATACAAACTTGATAAGGGGTTTATTGAAAAAATATCCTTTTCTCTAAACAGATCCAAATCGGATTTTGGATTTCAGGTTGGACCCAAAACCCAAACCCATTTGAAAACTTATCCTCTTCCTCTTCCCGTTGCTTTCGATCAAAGACCCAAAACCCCGATGGCCGAGCCTCCCCATGCACCGGACGGGTGGCCAAATGGCTGCCCCTTACTGTCCCATCCATCGGAGAGGCCAGAAGGGAGGGTGGCGGACCACCCCAATGGGAAAACCCACCACCTCGCACCACCACGGCAGAAGCCATGGTTCCCATAGCCGCTGCACGGAATGCCACCGCCGCAGCCCGATGTCACCACCACCCGATCCATTGGCGACATGGCCACAGCTATGGCTGCTGCCCCTTTTGTCGGATGGCGTGGGCGTCCTTCGCAATCTACCCCAAAAATTATTTTTTTTATTTTATTTTTCAAGAAATTACGAAAACATTACTTAATTTCCTAAACCTTGCTTTATTTCGAAAAATATGAAAATATGATTTTAATATTTCAAAAATAATCCATAAATTTTTATATGAGTACGAAGTATAAAATCGGGACTCTGATACCATATGTTAGATAATTTAATTTCTTTATGTCTGGATTGTGCTCCAATATTCATGCAAAAATCAAAATCATAAATAAATCATACCTTGCGCCATCGTCTCGCCAATACGATGATCACGTAGCCCATAGAGCATCTGGTCTTCCTTCGCAGGTGGTTGGTCTTCTCTCTCCTCACCCTCCTCCTTAACACGGATGATTGATGAGAATCGTCACACCCTCCTAAGAGTTGGAGAAAAAGGACCAGGCCATCTCTATTTATATCTGTACTTATTTTGTCCCATTAAAAGATTTAATCCTAATTAGAGTTGAACTATCCGTCTAAGTCTTATCATGAATAGGACTCTTTAATTAATTGGGCTCACTGTAATTGATTCAGAATATGTGGCCAATCCAAAGAGTTAAATCTGACTAAGTGATAATTAGATCATATTAGGAGTCAAATCCATTACAGCCAATACACGTAATTAGAAAAGCAGTGAGCTATTTTAACACAACAGAGGTTTTGATGTATCTGTTTAGACACTGGGGCTGTTATGATCACCTATTACCCCATATGGTCTCCTGGCAGCCTCCTATCTATGGATGCATTAAAGTGAATTTTGATGCTTCTGTGGTGGGTAACATAGCAGCAACTAGATATGTGATTAGAGATCACAATGCCAAATTGCTTTTAGCTGACTATAAACTCGTCGGGCAACTTTTTCCTTATGCTGAATTGACTGCTGCTTGGTTAGACATGAGGGCTGCAATTTATGACTTACGTTACTCCTCTATTTCATTGGAAGGTGATTCACTTATAGTTGTGTCTTGGATTACTAATATAACTGGCATAAAATATAGTAAGGTACCTCTTCTTCAAGATATATTTACTTGGAAATCATTGCTTCTTCACTTCGATGTTGCATACATATACGGACAGGCAAATTAGGTGGCCGATTATATGGCACGTAGGGCTTTGTTGGGGGATTTTCGTTGGGATTCACTGGCTGTAGTGGATGTTTCTTGCATTCATCCGTTGCAAGCAGATGGTTATGGAGTACAGTTTGTTCGAGATTAGTATGGAAAAACTGGGTGCTGCTTATGCTGGCGTAATATCACACCATACCCAATACATTATGGCTAGGTGCAACCAATTAAATGGTCAACATAACTCTTGCACCTCTAATTGCAACATCTGGTCAATATTTCTCTATTATATCTCTATTACTGATTTAAGTGCTTCTCAAGGCCAAAAACTCCCAGCTCATGCTAGTCGGTGGCTGTTTAATTATGGCATGGATAAGGGCACTGGCTCAAAACACAACTTGCCCATTTTCTTGCATGACATCCTTTAATATTTCAAGTTTATGGCGCCAGTTGAAACTATGCGTATATGGTCTGGTCAATTTACTCAACTGTTGGCTTTTAGCTACTGTTCATTGCTACTCTGTCACAATTGTTCCACTGATTCGGATCTATGTACCTGCATCCTCCTTGACTGCTGCATTAGCTTCTGTTCGTTATGTCACAGGTTTCCAGTTTATGCTGCAGCGCTTCCACATGCAGGTACCTGGTTCTAAGAGGGTGTTCACATGCTACTGCACTCCTGCAACTTTATTCTCTGATTTCCACCGTAATTGCAGCACTGCTAACATCTTTTTGTATTAGCTGGTTGTTTGCTAATGTAACGTTTTACATCTTCTGTCCACTTTCTCAGTTTGCCGTTCTTGCATTGTAGTGTATTTCCAGGCTAACCCACTTTTGTACTTACTCTTTTATATTCTCAATATAGCTCTGGCACCTCATTTTACCAAAAAAAAAAAAAAGATCTTAATGATACTGGAACACATTAATATTAGCATCATTGATATTGATTTCTATGTGATAAATAGCAAACTCTACATAAACCTCTATTTTAGATATTTCTCCTTTTTCAATAATACTAAAATATAATATAACAATATAATAAATTATAATAAATAGATATTTTGATAGTTAAATTTTCATCATATATTAAATAATAAACTTTGATGATGGCCTAGCATATTTGCACCGTATCATTAATATGTCACATCCTAAATTCGGGATATAACATGATCATACTATCGAGAGATACAGCTTACGATAATACAAAATCAATCAATCATAATCAACTAAAATCCATCATAAATAAAATATAATAAAAGATTCAATTCTATCATTCCTCAAGTAAGTAAATCAAGATTGGTTCAGTGCATTTAAATTTAATATTAAATGTCAAAATTTATGTCTCAAAATTTATTAATAGTTGACTACAAATCCATAATTATCCTATAAATTAAGATTCAGCTACAAAATATTTAAGCTAGCCAGCATAGACCCTCAAGTATCGATCATCCTTTATTCCTAATCTTACTTGTCTGAACAAAAAAAGAAAAAAAATATAAGCTACAATAGCTCGATAAATAAATCTTACACTATCTTATCAGAATCAAGCATAAGTTTGTACATATATCAATCAATCATATAGAGCAGATAATTATTATTAGAATATAAAAGTTTCATAATGAAAGTATATCATAAATCAATGATGCTATTATATATACATAAATCATGTAATTTGTGTAAACATAGTTTTTAATGCATAGCATAAATAAATTTATAAATCATATTAATTTTATAGATAAAGTCATAAATCATCTGTCATTTTGCTATACCATAATTTTTAATAATTCTCTCAGACTAAATGCTAAGATCACTTTATATCCATGATAGGACTGTAATCAAATCATGCCACTACTATAACCGTTTAGCAAGGACCGTGTGTCAAGCTACTATAACTCGCCGGCGAAGACTGTATGCCAACTACTATAATCTGCTAGTGAAGGTCGTATGCTGAGCTACTATAATCCCTTAGTGAGAATCATATGCCAACTACTGTAACCCACTGGCAGGATTGTATATAGCTATTTGAGAGCCCATAGTCATACTTCTTGAATCATATTTTTTTAAAATATATATTCTTTCATTGTAAATAAATAAGTTGAAATATATTTAATGACTTTACAAAGTTTATAATCCATAAAGTGAAATAATCATTAAATCAGTGTTTTCACAATAACTGTACAGATTTTCATAAGTATAGGGTTCATATTTCATAGACAAATCATTAATATTAGAATATTCATAAAACCATATTTTTCATGATAATACATGATTTACATAATATCATATGCTTGATCCTTAATTTAAGAAAATATAAAATTATCGATGTCAATATCCTTTTTATATTTCATAAAGTTTTAAGCATCAAAAGCATCCGATAATTTAAAAATAATTAAGAAGTGTCAGGGTTACTAGCCTCTTCTACCCTAGCTCTTCAAATTTTATTAGATGAATTTATCGAATCTATTTAATATATTAAAAATATAATTAATTTTTATTCTATAAATTCAATCATAAGAAAAGAAAATTATAGATTGGATGGTTGGTTTGATAAGACGTTTGTTAGATATATACCCTAGAAGCTAATCAAGCTGACACATATTTATTCTAAGATATAATTTTATATTTGATATTTTATAACTGGATTATTTATTCTATTCATATTGTGGACGCGTCCATGAATCATTCAAAAAATTAATAAGATGATGATATATATTCTCAAGAGTTGAGAATTTGAGGTATGTGCTATAAATGATTAATTTTTAAATATACTTAATCGATAGATCATTATGGAGATAGTAATTGATCTGGATAGATTGATACACAGATGCTTTCCTTTTAGGATAGATAAATCTCGAGCCTACAGTATGGGGATACTGAAGTGAGAGTGTAGGTGGTTGTTACAGAATAAGGATATCGAGGGTGATCAATACGAGAAGTCACTAAGATGTCTACTCACTCGTTAGTGACTTGCTCGATGTTGTAGTAGTATAACTAGTCTTTAGACCTAGGGTACCTCGACTATTTATAATGGGATTGCTATAGTTTGACTGCATATATACTTGGTCTCCTAGCTATATGGATCCTTGTGGTGTATGTTCGATGTAGTAGGCTCATTGTAGAAGTAGGATGTGCACCTATATGGAATTAATCATCCTTGGTAGATAAAGAACAGTCTTATATGATTTATGAGATCGAGTTCAAAAGATCTTGATTAGGACAGCATGAATAATGAAAGAGTTTCTATAATATTCACAACAGAAATTTGAGTCGAATAAATTAGATATATGATAGATGATGGAGTTTGATGAAAAATTTCATAACCTCTATTTTGTCAGAACTTACGATAGAAAAGTTATATCACACGAGAACTATACCTAGAAGTTCATTTATTCCATTCTACTGGAATGCTACTACATGCTGTTATGTATTACTGATGGATTATGAGATTTATGAGAATTATTTTGATGATCAATAATTCTCATTGGATAAGTTAGAATTGTCCCAATCTATCGAAAGGAGTTTTAATAATATTATTGATAGAGATTACAATATGTCTCAGACAGAATAGAATCTATGAGATCACATACAAAGAGGTTGTATCTGATTAGATGGTTGGATTTAATTTGATATGATCAAATCCAAAGGTATTTGAACTTCTTATGAGATAAGAATTTTGACTTGATCAGAGTCCATTCCTTATGAGTTAAAAATTGTGATTTGGTCAAAATCTAAATCGCTAGAAACTCTACACGCCAAAGTATTTAACATGCAGAAGGATTTTTCTCAAGAGAGTTGGCACCACCTAATCTCACGTGAAGAGTTCACGTAGAAAATCAGCACCCAAAAGTCCTCCCTTTGGACTTTCTCACGCCTCCTTTTGAGATCTAGTGCCCCATAAACTCCACATGCAAAAAGGGCAAGAAGTGGCGTACAAGGAGTCCTTCTCCCTCGAGCCTCTCTCTTTAAAAGAAAAGATGACACGCCTTAAACCTTGTGCCATTATCCTCATGCCCCAAGGAAACCAATGCCCACTTGCAGGACTCCTCATGGGCTCCATTTATTACCTCACGCACTCTCTCTTCCTCGCGCCTCCTAAGTTTTCTATGTCACACTAACAAGGGAAATTTTTCACACACCCAAAAGAGTTTGGATGGTTTGGGGGTCTTTTTGAGATGGGATCCCACTACATCTAAGGAAGCCTCCTCTTTATGCAAGGAGCTAAGATCCAATGTGAGATAGGAGTTGGATGTTCTTTTACGAGCCTCACGTGGATGAGCGCCTATCTTCCTTCACGCCTTCTCTCTCTACGCATCCAACAGGTTGGATGCCACAACCTTTGCACATCCAAGAGTTGGGTGCATGCCAAAGGAAAAGAGTAGGGAAGGAAAAGAGAATGAGTTAGATTTTCTAGAGAAGAAAATCAAAAAAGACTGAGGAACTAGATTTTTTTGAGAAGAAAATCAAGAAATGATCAAGAAAGATTCCTGATTCGTTCATGTGTAGAGCACGATCTGCGAAAAGGAAAGACTAAAATTTTTGAGAAGGATTTTTAGCAAAGAGAAAAAATAAATTCATCATTAAAGAAAATCTCTATAAGGAAGCTAGCACTCCGATGAGATCAGATATTCTGATTAGACGATGATCTTATATGGATACCTATAGAGGTCGAATGCTTGTACAGTTTCAAAAAAATCGTAAAAATATCCATAATTATTAGATTATGATAAAGAGCTATCTGCACAAAGGTGAAGATCTGATTAGTAGGGGATAGCCGGCAGCGAAAATCGATCGGTGAGAAAGTCATGGGGAAAGGTCCAAAAACATAGGATCTGAGTTTTTTCTCAGATTTTCTTCATTGGCCATTCATTGGTGGCTATGATCTTACCGTGGAGGCTCGTGAGGAGGCTAAGGTACTCAGCCTAGGTTGGCAACAAGGGACTGAAATGCCGGTCACTGAAAAAAGTGAGAAAATACTTGATTAAAATAGGAGAAAAACATGGTCAGCTTTTGGGTGGATTTTTCAGTGAAACCAATGGCCAGCGACCATGTGCAAAGCATGAGAAGAAGGGGAAGCAAGAGAGGAAGAAGGATCGGAGCCTTACTTTGGCTTCGATGGCATCTCCGGCCTCAATTTCTGACGGGCACAAGAACGGGAGGCTATTGCTTCAATAAGAGAAAAAGGAGAGAACGAGACTCGGTGATTGTCAGGGGAGAGCCATATGGGGACATGGAGGCTATAAATAGAGAGTCCTAGAGTCTTTTTTGCCTTAGGACTTTGACTTTTTCCGAAATCAAATTGAGAAATTTAGGAGCCTTCTTTCAATATTTCTTTATATATATATATATATATATATATATATATATATATATATATATATATATGTCACGCCCCAAATCCGGGACATAACACGGCCATGCTACCGAGGGATGGAGCCCACGATAACACGAAGTCAATCCATCACAATCATCTAAAATCCGTCAAATAAAAAGATTCAATTCTATTATTCATCAAATAATCGAACCAATATTGGTTCAGAGCATCTAAATCCAAAAGCAAGTACTAACCCGAATCTCAACATTCATAAATAACTACAAATCTATGATTATAAAATAAATTAAACTTCTGCTGTCAAATTTTTCAGCTTGCTATGCCGATCTTCAAGCTTGGATTCTTTTTGCCGATCCTAACCTTATTTCTCTGTTCAAACAAAAAGAAAACAAAAAGAATATGAGCTACACTAGCCCAGTAAGTAGAACTTGCGCTTCCTTATCGGATCAACCATAAGTTTTTTTTTCATGATAATGCAATATTTAGAAAATAGCAGGTAATATAAAATAAAGTATTTCATAGAGCATATAATAAAACAGGTTATAAATTCATCATGCATGTATAAATCATGTATATTTCACAATCATGAATCGTAAATCATTTTTATCATGCATTCATGTCATGTTTCAAAATATTGCTCACAGACATTCGTGCTAAGGTCACTATTATACCCATGACAGAGCCATGTTTCTTAATCGACAGAGTTCTTAATTCATGTGCCAACTTTATACCCGCTGGCAGGGCCATGTTTCGTGTGGATGCTAGCTCCGGATGTTGACCTTCCCGAAGGAATTCATTCATAGCCATCTGAGAGCCTTTGAAATCATTATATCTTTTTCTTAAAGCATACATATACATAGATGGAAAAACAATAAAATTCATGTTTCATAATCATGCTATTTTCATAAGACATGTTCATAAAATCAATGCTCATAATAAAACATGCTCTTTCATATCACATATGTCGATCCTTATTTTATGAAAAATTATGATTTCATCAATAGTAATTCTTTGCATAAAAATATAATTATTTAAAAATAAATAAGGAGCATAAGATTCACTTACCTCGTTCATCTTAGATCTTCAGACTTTGTTAGAAGAATCAGCTAATCCTATTTAAAATATCAAATTATTATCAATTTCTATTCTATAAATATAATAAGATTAAATCATAAGAAAAGAGGACCGTTGACCGGATGTGTCGGACCATCCAGATACCAGGGCAATTTAGGATCTTTTATCTGAGAGTCAGATTCAAGTGACTTGATCAAGAAATCATGAGGCACAGATCGAATTAAGGTCAAGATCAATAATAGGATTCTTTAATAATAAATTTGAAAGATCTTTGATACGATCAGATGAGGTTGACATACAGCACGGATATCAAAGCAACTTCAGATCATCTTGTTAGAGTCAATATAAGCTTCTAAAAGATGAAGGCATGACTTGATACAGGATTCATAGACTTTTTTAGAGAGAGAAAGTCGATCATGAGAGAGAAAGTAGAGAGAGAAAGTGGAGAGAGAATCTTCGTATCCTTTAAAAGTGACAATCATGATTGAGATCATCAGAGGTTATATCAGGATGACTTAATATGGATTAACCATGATCGATGTTATCAATTTTGAAGAAGGATCGGATCAGGATCTAATCTACTGCATGAATTTCGGAGCAGTCTCAGATCATCATATTTTCATCTCAAGTTTATCCTAGGGTCTGTGATGCAATCAGAGAGAGAATGATCCTAGAGAGACAAAATCCATAAAAAGAGATAAAAGGGTCTAGAGAGAGAAAATAGGAAAAAAATCTAGAGAGAAGGTAGAGAGAGGAGAGAAAAAGATTTAAGAGAGAGATGAGAGAAACTTTCTCTCACATATATTTATTATTATTATTATTCTTATATATATATATATTTTATTATTATTATTCTTATATATATATATATTTTTTTTCTTTTTCTTTTTAGAGAGAGATAATAGAGAGAGAAAGAGAGAGAAAGAGGGAGAAAGAAGGGAGAGAGAAAATTTTTCTCTTTTCTTATTTATTTATTTATTTATTTTATTTTTCTATTTTATATTTTCTTTTCTTTTCTTTTTCTTTTTCCTTTTTCTTTTTTTTTTCTTTTTTTTTCTTTTTTTTTCTTTTCTTGTCTTTTCTTCTTCTTCCCGGGCTTCATTGGGCCGAAACAGAGGAGGGACACGAGGCGGGGGAAAACTTGGTGGCTCGTGCTCCGACGAGGTACTGCGGTATGGCTGGAGGTTCAGCAGTGGCAGCCGACGGCGGGGGGCAAGAGATCGCCGACAATGAGGCTCGGCCGGCAGGAGTTTTATAAAAAAAATCAGAAAACAGGAAACCCAATCCCTTTTCTTGAATTTCTCCGGTCATTGATCGATCACCGACGGCCATAACCCTCGGAGAAAGAAGGTAGGGAGGTGGGGGTCATGCTACAGGGGTGTGGCACCACGGGCGGTGGTGCCAGTGCCCCGAAAAGAGGAGGAAATGGCTCTACCGAATAGGGCAGAACAGGGTCTCGCCTTTTCATCAATTTTTCCAACGATCCCGACGGCCGACGAGGGTGCACGAAGCCATGGGAAGGAGGAGAAGGAAGAGAGGAAGGAGGGCCGGGGCTTACCTTCGACTTCGGTGAGGTTTCCGACGAGAAATTGAGATGAACACAAGAACAGGGTCGGGAGCTTCAACGGAGAATTTTGGAAGAAGGAAGAGGGAGATCTCACGGCTGGTCGAGGCTGGCTTTTGAGGGGGAGAAGGGGATTTATAGGGCTCTTACCAGGGGTTTTCGATGGCCCCGGGGAGTTCTTCTCCTGATCGGTCTTAGGGAAGAAGAAGACTCCCGTTGGGAGTCTTCGTCCTCAGTTTTTTTTTTTTGATGGGCTTTGTGGGCTTTTTGGCCCAACAGGCCGGATTATCACATTCTACCCCCCTAAAAAAAATTTTCATCCTCGAAATTTAACATACTTTCATTTTCACATAAGTGAGGATATCTCGTCTTCATATCATCTTCAAGCTCCCATGTGGCCTCTCTCTCTTCATAATTACTCTAATGAATCTTTACATATGAAATGATACGCCGTCTTAGAATTTGCTCTTTTCGATCAATAATTCAGAGAGAAAATTCTTCATAGGTTAGATCTTCGTGAACTTGCAATGGCTTATACTTTATCACGTTATTTGGATCAGGTACAAATTTTTTTAGTGGCGAAATATGAAAGATATTGTGTACTTTAGATAATTCTGGTGGTAAAGCTAGTTCGTAAGCAACATCTCCTACTCGGCTCAAAATTTCAAAAGGTCTAATAAATCGCGGACTCAGCTTGCCATGTCTCCCAAACCTCATGACACTTTTTGTAGGTGATTCTTTTAGAAAATTATGATCACCAAAGTGAAATTCAAATTCTCTTCTTTTTCTATCTGTCCAACTCTTCTGTCTATCCTGTGTTGCTTCAAGTCTTTCCTTGATCAGAAAGATTTTCTCTCTAGCATCCATTTATTATCAGTAAAATCCTCCCTTATTTACAACTAACATATTTCATAATATCTTTTGATTTAAAGGATTAATATTTCTAATCAATTCAGACCATCATGCTTTTGCTGTGCACTCTGATCTCAATTTACCAAATTATCTAAATCTATAAAAAATAAAAATATCTTTGTATATTAAATCAATCAAAGATAGATCCAACTTTCATATTTCATATACGATTTAGGGTAAAATTTAAGATTTTCTTATCATTACTATCTCTTAGGCATAGCACATCAAAATTAAATCTTCATCCACCTTCTATGTTTGAACTTATTACATAAACTTCACCACTCCTCAAGAATCTAATATGTCTAGACTTAATTTGAGTTAACCTTCAATTTACCTTACAATCATTTAGACAACTTCCAAACCAACTTTTCTTTGCAAAGAAATTAACATCAAAATTAGCAAAGTTATCATGTTCTTTATCCATATAGGTTTAGCATTCCAATGTCATCAAATATACCTAACATAATATATCAATACCTCCCACTTCATTCTAGGGTCAACACTTCTCGTACTCAGATCAACCTTGCTAATTGAAATCTAAGATATAACTCATCAATTCTATTATAGACATCATATGTCACTTATGCATAAATTTCATCATAATACCTATTGATTCGAAATCAAATTATTGAATCCTTTCTTTTATATCTATCATGTTCCTCATGATCTTAGCCTCAAGTTTAAATATCACTAAAATCACAATCCCGAATAATGATAACCTTAAGCTCAAATACTACTTAAGTCATATTCTCTAATGATCATAACTTAAACTTTATATCATTCTATCACATCCTTAATGATCATAATCTTAAGCTCTAATATTATCCATTATACTCCACTCGGTCACATCCTATTGATCATACATAAAATTTTGAAATCACTTTATAATCTCAACGATCTTAAACCTAAGCTCTGATATTATTCTATCATATCCTAATTATTTATATCATAATCCCCAATGATTATAACCTAAGCTCTGATACCATAAAATATCACGCCCCAAATCCGGGACATAACACGGCCATGCTACCGAGGGATGGAGCCCACGATAACACGAAGCCAATCCATCACAATCATCTAAAATCCGTCAAATAAAAAGATTCAATTCTATTATTCATCAAATAATCGAACCAATATTGGTTCAGAGCATCTAAATCCAAAAGCAAGTACTAACCCGAATCTCAACATTCATAAATAACTACAAATCCATGATTATAAAATAAATTAAACTTCTGCTGTCAAATTTTTCAGCTTGCTATGCCGATCTTCAAGCTTGGATTCCTTTTGCCGATCCTAACCTTATTTCTCTGTTCAAACAAAAAAAAAATAAAAAGAATATGAGCTACACTAGCCCAGTAAGTAGAACTTGCGCTTCCTTATCGGATCAATCATAAGTTTTTTTTTATGATAATGCAATATTTAAAAAATAGCAGGTAATATAAAATAAAGTATTTCATATAGCATATAACAAAACAGATTATAAATTCATCATGCATGTATAAATCATGTATATTTCACAATCATGAATCGTAAATCATTTTCATCATGCATTCATGTCATGTTTCAAAACATTGCTCACAGACATTCGTGCTAAGGTCACTATTATACCCGTGACAGGGCCATGTTTCTTAATCGACAGAGTTCTTAATTCATGTGCCAACTTTATACCCGCTGGCAGGGCCATATTTTGTGTGGATGCTAGCTCTGGATGTCGACCTTCCCGAAGGGATTCATTCATAGCCATCTGAGAGCCTTTGAAATCATTATATCTTTTTCTTAAAGCATACATATACATAGATAGAAAAATAATAAAATTCATATTTCATAATCATGCTATTTTCATAAGACATGTTCATAAAATCAATGCTCATAATAAAATATGCTCTTTCATATCACATATATCGATCCTTATTTTATAAAAAATTATGATTTCATCAATAGTAATTCTTTGCATAAAAATATGATTATTTAAAAATAAATAAGGAACATAAGATTCACTTACCTCGTTCATCTTAGATCTTCAGACTTTGTTAGAAGAATCAGCTAATCCTATTTAAAATATCAAATCATTATCAATTTCTATTCTATAAATATAATAAGATTAAATCATAAGGAAAGAGGACCGTTGATCGGATGTGTCGGACCATCCAGATACCAGGGCAATTTAGGATCTTTTATCTGAGAGTCAGATTCAAGTGACTTGATCAAGAAATCAGGAGGCACAGATCGAATTAAGGTCAAGATCAATCAATAGGATTCTTTAATAATAAATTTGAAAGATCTTTGATACGATCAGATGAGGTTGACATACAGCACGGATATCAAAGCAACTTCAGATCATCTTGTTAGAGTCAATATAAGCTTCTAAAAGATGAAGGCATGACTTGATACATGATTCATAGACTTTTTTTAGAGAGAGAAAGTCGGTTATGAGAGAGAAAGTAGAGAGAGAAAGTGGAGAGAGAATCTTCGTATCCTTTAAAAGTGACAATCATGATTGAGATCATCAGAGGTTATATCAGGATGACTTAATATGGATTAACCATGATCGATGTTATCAATTTTGAAGAAGGATCGGATCAGGATCTAATCTACTACACGAATTTCGGAGCAGTCTCAGATCATCATATTTTCATCTCAAGTTTATCCTAGGGTCTGTGATGCAATCAGAGAGAGAATGATCCTAGAGAGACGAAATTCATAAAAAGAGATAAAAGGGTTTAGAGAGAGAAAATAGGAAGAAAATCTAGAGAGAAAAATATAGAGAGAAGGTAGAGAGAGGAGAGAAAAAGATTTAAGAGAGAGATGAGAGAAACTTTCTCTCACATGTATTTATTATTATTATTATTATTCTTATATATATATATTTTATTATTATTATTCTTATATATATATATATTTTTTTTCTTTTTCTTTTTAGAGAGAGACAATAGAGAGAGAAAGAGAGAGAAAGAGGGAGAAAGAGGGGAGAGAGGAAATTTTTCTCTTTTCTTATTTATTTATTTATTTTATTTTATTTTTCTATTTTATATTTTCTTTTCTTTTCTTTTTCTTTTTCCTTTTTCTTTCCTTTTTCTTCTTTTTTCTTTTTTTTTTCTTTTCTTTTCTTTTCTTCTTCTTCCCGGGCTTCATTGGGCCGAAACAGAGGAGGGACACGAGGCGGGGGAAAACTTGGTGGCTCGTGCTCCGGCGAGGTACTGCGGTATGGCTGGAGGTCCAGCAGTGGCAGCCGACGGCGGGGGGCAAGAGATCGCCGACAGTGAGGCTCGGCCGGTAGGAGTTTTATAAAAAAAATCGAAAAACAGGGAACCCGATCCCTTTTCTTGAATTTCTCCGGTCATTGACCGATCACCGACGGCCATAACCCTCGGAGAAGGTAGGTAGGGAGGTGGGGGTCATGCTACAGGGGTGTGGCACCATGGGCGGTGGTGCCGGTGGCCCGAAAAGAGGAGAAAATGGCTCGACCAAATAGGGCAGAACAGGGTCTCGCCTTTTCATCAATTTTTCCAACGATCCCGACGGCCGACGAGGGTGCACGAAGTCATGGAAAGGAGGGGAAGGAAGAGAGGAAGGAGGGCCGGGGCTTACCTTCGACTTCGGTGAGGTTTCCGGCGAGAAATTGAGGTGAACACAAGAACAGGGTCGGGAGCTTCAACGGAGAATTCCGGAAGAAGGAAGAGGGAGATCTCACGGCTGGTCGAGGCTGGCTTTTGAGGGGGAGAAGGGGATTTATAGGGCTCTTACCAGGGGTTTTCGATGGCCCCGGGGAGTTCTTCTCATGATCGGTCTTAGGGAAGAAGAAGACTCCCGTTGGGAGTCTTCGTCCTCAGTTTTTTTTTTTTTGATGTGCTTTGGGGCTTTTTGGCCCAACAGGCCGGATTATCACAATATATATATATATATATATATATATATATATATATATATATATATATATATATATATATATATATATTCGGCTTTAAAATTCATGCGACTGGTCATGGGATCAGGTTATCACATAATATCCATTGCATATTAAATAATAAACTTTAATGATATATTATATTATCACCAGTAATATTAGTTTTCGTGTGACAAATGAAGAACTATGTATAAACTTCCACTTTAGATATTTCTCTTCTTCCAACTCTAATAAAGTATAATATAATAATGTAATAAATTATAATAAATAGATGTTTTGATAGTTAAATTTTTATTACATATTAAATAATGAATTTTAATGATGGCCCAGCATATTAGTATTGGTATCATTAATATCTATTGCATATTAAGTGATAAACTTTAATGAAAATGGAGCATATTAATATTATTATCGCTAATACCGATTTCTATGTAACAAATAGAGAAATTTACATAAAACTCCATTATATGTATACATATACATGTATATGTGTGTGTATATAATGTGTGTGTATATATATATATATATATATATGTGTGTGTGTGTGTGTGTGTGTGTAGCTATAAAATTTTCAGTAGTTCCCTCGTTGTTTGCTATTATTAGCAATTAGCCTAACATGTAATTAGAGTCATTTGATCTTAATTAAACGTTACCTTCGATGAAAATTGGCAAACTATTTTCTAATCCATTAGTGGAGACCAATTAATGCTCAAAAATATTCACTTCATTTGATAAAAAAAATAGCCAGTTTGAATACCTCCTGACTACTTAACTATATAACCATTGGTGTAAAGAAAAATTAGTTAAAAACATATTTATGTCAAATACGAAATAGCAGGATCTTAACAGGTATGTTTGTAAAAGAAAAAAAGAACATTCTATTTTTAAAACAAGTGCATATGCCTTTGCAAAAAAAATGAAAACCTTTTTATTTGATGGACAGGAACAATTATTTCAACCATAATCTACTATGTTAACAACCGACGCCACCGTATTTATACATAGAATTTGAAACAAAATTATAAGAAAAGAAGAAATCTAAACTTATATATAGGATTGATATTAAGAGATCCACCCACTATTTCTAGGAGCAGAGATTAGGTTGATGGAAATACTTTCCATGATAACCCGTTATACTCAAAGAGAATGATAGCCTTCAAGACTTCATGAAATGCCTAGGCTTTGACAAAAAGCGAGTTCTTTGCATACGAAGTGAAGAAAACGCTTGAGCGTTCATAAGCTAGGCTAAAAGAGTCCTTATTGTTTGCTTTTGGGTTATGAGTTAGAAGAGGAAATGATTTAACCGATCTCTTCTCTACTATATTATCTTAATACTATATTGAAAAGTTTCGACCTCTTACACAAGCTTGCATTGTCAGTGTAAAAAATCTTTTGTAATGATTTCTTTCATGAAATGAAGCCACAATATTTTCTAGATAACAAAGCGAACACTGAGATATCTACAGAATGTAAGATCACTTGGGTGCCGAAATAGAAACAAAGTGAATCAGTTCATGAGATTGTATATGGCTCAGAGAGGATCTACAGGTTTCTAAAGTTAACAGGTTTTATAAGTATGAAGATAAATTTTTCAAATAATGTAAACAAAATATCATTTCTCCTGTATTTCTCAATTGCTGAATTCTACTCAGCATCCTTTTCTTGGCTCACCCTCTGTAAATATTTCAATTTACCAATAAAATATAGGTGGCAGTCCCTGCCTCCTTTTCCATCAAAAAAAAAAACATTTTATAGATAAAATTCTGTATATTTATATGCAGTAGGCAGTCACCTCAAGGCCCTTCAGCCCATCAATCCATGTAGCGTAGTCCTAGGCCACAAGCTAATGGAGAAAGTCATAGCCTTGGACAACTTTCTCCGATAGCTATCCATGGTCCAAGCACATTAATCCTTAGCCTTAAGCAGAAAAGGAGTATGAAGCAATTTGAGGGGTCATGTCAAGATTAGAACAATCCCTCAATTTAGGCATATGTCACTTCCCATCAATGATAAACTAGTCAATTTTCGTATTCATATCCATGCTGTTGATTTTATGAGCATTATACCTAAGGCCAAAGGATGGGAGCTAAGCCCCTGTATGTGTCTTAAACCTATTCACAGGCAATGCTTAATATTGTGAGCAAAGTATATATCCAAGGATTCATGCTTTTATTAAAGCACTTGGAACAATTTTGGAATGCATAGCAAACTTGTAAGCTTGAGGATCACTCTCACTTAAAAGCTCACCTTTCTCTTTAAAACCTAAGAATGACATAATGGATACAAATTGTAACTACTCGTCTATGAATAGATTTGTGTACAATCATACCTATTTGGTGAAGAATGGAGTCAAGAACCAGGGTCAAAGAAACCGAATAATTGAGTTTAGTATCAAATACTAAGAATAAGTTGGCCAAAGTCTTCTACTAGGAAACTTGTTGTGGACCTCATCAACTTGCCACGCTCTCTTATATGTATGCAACTATATGTGAAGCAATAGGCTACTAAGGCTGTGGAACATAATTAAATTCTAATGCGCATCCAATTGGATACTTAAATAGGATACTTGGTTACATTGACCTTACTTGATGATATAGTGCTCAAAACTAACTTGGATCGCACCGCAGTCCTCAATGAGGTATTGGCAATAACAAAAAAATTGGCATACAATTGGTGGCACTATAGTTGTTATCATTCAAATCTAAAATCCTATAGTAGCACTATTACCATTGCTCTATTGAGCAAATAGGATAAAATCTTGGATCCAAAGATGAAAAGAGGTGACAATAGTTTACCCCATCTAATTCCCCTCATTTGCAAGCAAATCACTTGGTAAATTCTCCATGAATAAGGACCAAACAAGTTTATAACCTGCAAATTTTATATTAGGTATTGGATGGTGTAAAATATCAAACTTGCCGACCTAGGATCCAAAACAAAACTAATTAAATCAAACAACAATACTCTATCATGACTCGATTTCAGCACAACTAATGATCTATCATAAAGACTAGAAGGCAATTTGTAGAGTCCTTTGTATGGGTTACAATCATGTAAGTAGAGAACAAGCCCCTCACACTCTGTAAATTGGATCCACGAGTTAAGGCTACTCTGCATGCAAGTTTTCATAGTGAAACAGACCAGAAAGCTTTGGATTAATTTTGGAGCTTTCATAAAGAAAGAGGCGCCTGTTGACAAAGGGAACAAGTCTCTTGTTATCTTCCACGCACTCATGGTGAAATCCAAGTCAGGATGGATGCCACAACCTTCTCCATTTGTTCGATAGAAAGCTGGTCCTATACATGTCATCTATCTGGAGGAAGGACAGAAATCTAATGTCTGGTAATCTGCTGATCCAATCACCGCAGAAATCTAATGTCGGCCCACTTTCGTGTTCTAAGAACTGCTCAAGCATCCTAGCTCATCCTTTATTTAGAAAAAGAAATCCTAACAGATCTTCCCATTGTGGGCTCAAGTCGGGTTTAGACCTACACTGTGCCGCTCTAACCACACCATCTAACATAAGACTTGCATAGTCCAAGACACAAGGATCATTAACAACATTAGACTTATATACATGTTCATCAATCTGGATCACATAATCAATCCATCTTTAATAAATAAAATAAAATCAATAAATAATTAATGACAGCTCATAATTAAAAAAATTCTCATATTCTTCTACTTAGATAATATTAATTATGATTTCAAAATTTTGAAAATATTTTATTTTAAAAATGACTCTCCAGGCTGAACAACAAAAAACACAGTACATGACCATAATTTTTAAAAAACATACGATCCATGGACAGCACCTTGGAATTGACTCGATCCAATAGTATCAATCATGCTGAATCATAGGAGTCATTGCATCCTTTATTTGACACAAGACTTATCCATGGTTACGCACATCACCAATACTATCGACATGAGTTTAGGTGTGGTAGTGTTATAAGAAAATAACATCCAAAAGTAATCCAAACACATGCTATTTTTATTATCGATCCTCTAATTTCTCTTCAACATGCTTGGATACAAAATAAGTAAAAAAAAATTTAATGGCTTCAACAACAAGCCATTCTATCTTATATACTCAATATGGTATCAATGACGAGACAGTACAATATATCTGAGACTCGATATCTGATCTCAAATTTTATATAATAGGTACATAAATAAGAGATATCTCTAAGTGCACTGTTGCTGTAATACTCCGGAAGATAGACGACGAAATTGGTCTTGGGCCGAACTGGACTGCTCATTGGGTGAATTTGATAAAGTCGACAACAAATCCTACAGAGAAAGTCCTAAAACCCATAGGATACCCTCTGGTTTAAGACCATCCGATGATTAAGTCAGATGGAGCTTTGAACACAGGTTATGAAAATGGAAGAATAGAAAGATGAGAAAAGAGATTGTAGACAAGTGGAGAGAGGACTCTTGTTCCCTTCAGTGGGAGAGCTGAGAATAATTCAATAGAGTCTCAGCTCTATGAGTTTTGACTTGACTTATCTTTCGGAGAGTATCCTGCCCCCTTTATATAGAGGAGATTTACTCAAATTATTAGGCCATTGAGAGAGTTTGTTATAACAAAATGACTAGCTGTATAGAGATCATGGGATATTTGTCCATGTGATGAATGATTGTAGTATAGCTGGAAGACAGCTGATGTTGATCTGGATGACAACTGCAGGATAACCGTTTGCATTCCAAGACTACATCGGTATATTACCAACATGACTCACCTTAGATGGGCAATTGACTGAATTGAGTATCAAGTACCCTTAGTGTCTTATAATTATGTCAGCTAAAGATCGATGTAATTCACCATGGATGGACAGAAAGCTGAGATAAACATCATATTTTAAGAAAAGATCAGCTTTGGCCAAATTAGGTTGACAAAATGACAAACTGAAGAAGCAGATCGATAAAAGGTCGATGTGATTTGAAAAAATATTTATAATTTATTGCCACATGGCCAAATGATGAGGTCGAATTATATGTATCAACACCTACCCCACACTTTCTAGATCTGAAGTGAAGTTCTTTGCGTCGGGTATAGAAAGTCCATTTAGGAGATCTCATCCGACTTGTATTGTCACTATAAATATATCATATTATTGACTATTAAAAATATTAATTTTTTAATCATTCGAAGTGATACACCATTTCTTGAAAATGATTCGTCAGATTTAGTAATCATAAGTGCTTAGAGAATTGGAAGCTCATTATTATTTGGATGGCTTGCCCAGACGTGCGTGTGCCATATGTCATGTTGCCACTGGTCACTTTATTCATCACTTGGATCCAACTTGTGTGGCTTAACTAGGGAGAGGTGCGTTGAACCGATTTTCCTCAGAATCGTCAGATTGTTGACAAATGGTGTTGATCTGATGCTGTAGTCAATTAATCTGGACAGTTGACAGGTTCTATAAATAGGTCTGTACTCTATTTGAAAATTACTTTACTATTTATTTTGTGCGAAAGCCCTGTCAAGATTTCTTTGGAGCTTTCTCAGCATCACCAGAGTTTCAGAAAGAGAATTTTTCAGCATCACCGGAGTTGAGGAAGAGGTCATTGGATTTGAAAAGGGTTCTTCAAAAGCTTCCTTAGAATCTCCCTTTGTCTATTAGGTAGACTCTTTCATCCTCGGCTTCTTTTACGTATAAACCTAAGATTTTAGGTTTCTGCAATCCCTATTTTCCTCTTTTGAACAGTTCTCTACCTTTTTTTCCTTTCTATCTGTTTTTCTTTTTCCATTTGCTTTTGCTTTTTTTTCTTTTCAAAAAATATAGTAATGAGATAAGTCAGGACAATCAAGTACCTCGATCGACCAAACTATCGCTTGAGTTTGAGGTGAAAAATTCACTTCGGGCAATAACTGAGGTCAGTACTTTAGGTCGGAAGGATCCAGAATCTCCTATAAAAAATTTTTTGGATTACTTCAGCCCAAGTACAGAACAATCTATCCTGATCGATCTCGATTTTCAAGAACTTAGAAAAAAATATTCGATTTTTGAAGAATTTCAGCTCATAGCTCTAGATCAGGATGATAGGGTTACTGAACCTTCCAAAGATTGTGTGCATTTTATGATGAGATACTTCGGTCTAGACTTGAATTTTTTTTACATCCCTTTTTTAGTAATATTTTTGATTTTTATAGACTCCATCCAACCCAAGTTACCCCTAATGCTATTAGGATGATTATAGTATTCATCATCTATTGTAACTTTTCCGCTGTAGAACTTAAGATGTCTCTCTTTAGGATGCTGGTCATCCTAAAAAAACACTCTTATGAAAAAGGCTGGTGGTATTTTTTACCTCGGCCTAAGTGTAAATTTGGTCCTGCTCTTCCTTCTTCAATGCACAATTGGAAAAACCATTTTTCTTGTTTCTTCTGATGTTTCATGGCGTTTCAACTGTAAATGGCATAAATCTGAAACCAAATAGAACTCAAATAACAAAATATTACCTAGAGACGAGGAGGCTTTTAAGGAACTTTTGGATATGAAAGTATCCAAGATGAGCCTGTTGGTGTTCGATCAGTCGTTATTTAATATTGACGTCAATTAAATCTCTCCCCAGAATATGTCTGACGTTAATTTCTTTTCTCTATTACTTCACTATCATTTTTCATCATTTTTTCTTTCTAACAATCTTTCTCATTGTATAGCAGCAATAATGAGGTTTGATCTGAAAGGGCTAGTTGATGCAAAGAAGAGAAAGCAAGATTCAACTAATCAGCCTACTTTAAAGAGGAGTAAGGAGACTACTTCTCCACGGAGATCAGCCGCCCTCCAATCATCAGCTGGGGCAATAATGATAGATGCAGATGCTGCTCCAATCTCAGTTGCGCCATCAGTGAAGTCAAGCCGGTAATCTATTAAGGTGGCCCATCCATCTCTAAAGGAGTATGTGCGGCCAAGTCAGATGCCTTCTCCGGCACCTCCTCCAATATTGATGAAGTCAAATCGATCAATTGATCAACAACCGAGGTCCCAGACTCTCGATATCAACCCACCCTCTTCTTCATCGGAGAAGGTCAATCTCGCTAAGGCATCACTCTTGGAGACTTCAAGGCTAGGCAAAGATCTGTTCTGCATGATGATGCCTCAGAAGGATCTAGATACTCGGAGAAGGGACCTTTCCACTGAGCAAATAATAAATTTCAGATTCAATAGTATTGTGGACGCTAGTCTTCATTCTTTTCTATTCCTTTTTTTTCTCTTCTTTACATCGACTTTTTACTGATCTAATCCTTTTTGTTTGCAGTTGGCCATATTTTTCAAGTTGCTTAATGAGCACCTTACATGATTTTTTGAGAATAAAAAGTTTTTAGAAGAGGGGCTCAAGGCTGAAAAGGAGGCTAAGAAAGCGGTCGAAGAGGCCAAAAAGGCAGCAGAGAAGAAGGCTGCCAAAGAAAGTAAAATAGCAGAGGGGCTGAAGAAGCAGCTCCAAGAGAAAATGGACTCCATAAAGGAGAAAAATAGCAGCTTTTGGATAACCAGCATCAGATGAATGATCAAGATGACAAGCTGCAAAAGCAAACAAAGAGAATTTCGAAGTTGGAGGCCAAGTTGAAGGAGGCCAAATCCATGATTGAAAAGCATGATGAGGCTCTCCTTTCGTATCGGAGACAGCTTAATAAGAATAAGAAGTATCTATCAAGAATCATTGAAGATACAAGAACTCAGATGCTTTCCAAGATGTGGTCATAGAGGCTTCAGAAAAAAATTTTGATTATGGCTTCCTGAGCTGTAGGAGTTTGATCATCAAGCTCTTTCCACACCTTGATCTTAGCAAGATCACTATGGAGGCAGTTCTGACAGCAGCAGTCGAAGTGACCTTTAGGACCACTTCTGGGGTTTGCATTACGGAGCTACTTGCCACTCCTACTGAAGTTCTTTTGACCGAAGTCCTAGCTAGTTTGGCCAAGGTCCCCATCGTTGAAGTTGCTCCAATGGAACCGACTGACAAAGATCTCACTCTAGCTCTTTCAGCAAATATCCTTCAGACTAAGGCTTGAACTATCCTCTTTTCTTTTTTTTTTTCAAACTTTTGTATTAGCCCAATGTGGGCTTCTGTAGATATTTTTCACATCAATGAAATAAACTTTTCAAGTTAATATTTTTTCCTCTTCACTTCAGATAACACCGACCTTGATTAGCTTGATGTGGGTTTTGATGTCTTAAAAAACATCTCAAGTCATTCACAATAGGTTGTCATTTTCTGACTTTGGTTAGATAATTATAGTTTAATCTTGGTTAGGTAAGCAATTATAGTATTCAATAAATATTAACTATTTTCAATCGAGCTAATAATGAAGTTGATGTGATTAATTTTAATGCATAAGCTTGCCATTTAAATGAATTGAATCAAAACAGTGAATTAAAGATAAATTAATCTCTTATAATTTATCGTAAAGATTCTAGAAGTCTCTTTATTTGAGTTTGGAGTGACAGATCAGGTTCTTTCATCTGTAGAAATGCAACCCATGCTGTCTTTCTATGATTTTGGTCATTAATTGCTTTGAACCGATGTAGTGAAGTTCAGTTTGTAGATCTGAGTGCTTTTTCATCAGATTCTTTTTGAGTCTGTTCTATTATCCATGAAATTTGATTTAGAAATTAGGTGTTTCAGATTTTTCACTTTTGAGATCCAACCTAGAGATCGAATATCTCACATCATCTTGTGAAGTTCAAATTGAAGATCGGATGTCTTACATTATATTATGGGATCCAATCCAGAGATCGGATGTCTCACATTATCTTGTGAGGTCTAATTCATAGATCGACTGCCTCACATCATCTCGTTCTGATTTGGTTAGGATCATTATAGCCTGAGTTTGACTTTTTTTGACCTCATTTGGATGCTTAAATCTTTTTCTCATCCTTGTTTGGTTAGACTTACTGACCTCATTCAAATAAAATCCTATCCTTGTTTGGCCAGATATCGTAGCCTTGTGTAGATAGATTTATTTTTTCTGATCAGTATGATATTGTCAGAAAAGATCTTCATTTATCATCATCCTCATTTGATTGATTTTCACTGATCTAAGTTGGATGAAGAAAAATTCTTCGATAGAATATTTATATCAAGATGATCATAATTTATCTTATTGAGATAAAAGTTGAAGGCTTTATTGAAAGATTTCAGTACATTTTAAGATTTTCAGCATTTCATATTCGTAGAATGATTGTACCATTCAGATTTTCAATTCGATAAGCTCTCGGATAGATCACCTCGATAATCTGGTAAGATCCTTCCTATTTCAGAGCAAGTTTTCTTTGCTCCATGGGTTTTGAGACTTCAGTTCACTAGAGAACCAAATCCCTCTTATGAAAAAATTTAGGCCTTATCCGAGAATTATAATATCTGGCCACTTTTTGTTCATAAACTGCCATGTGAATTTGGGCCCTTTCTCTAGTTTCCTCATGTAAATCTAGATCGGTCCTCAGCCAATCTGAATTACTTTCTTCATGAAAATTTTATGTTCTGATCGATGGGAGTCCGATCTCCACTAGTATTATAGCTTATGTTCCAAAAGTAAGTTTAAAAGGTGATTCTCCCATTGGTCTTTGAGATATAGTTTTATATAACCAGAGAATATTATAAAATTTTTCTATCCAAAAATCTTTAGTCTTAGTAAGTTTTATCTTCAGACCTTGAAGGATAGTTCTATTGGTAACTTCGGCTTCTCCATTTGATTGTAAATGTCCAATTGATGTAAATTTGTGATCTATATGGAGCTCAGAATAAAATTTTTTAAACTTTTGATTATCAAATTATCATCCATTATCAGTGATTATGATTCGAGGTAAATCGAAATGGTAAATAATTGATTTTCATATAGAATTCTGTATTTTTTTTCTTAATGATTTATGCTAGAGGTTTAGCTTCCATCTATTTTGTAAAATAATCAATAGCCACAACTAAAAATTTCTTTGTCCCATGGCCATTGGAAAGGATCCCAGAATATCCATTCTCCATATAGCAAAAGGCCATAGCACCGTAATAGAAATGAGTTCAATCGCAAGCTAATGTTGAATGTTGGCGTACCTTTAATATTGATCACACTTATTAACAAAGTCGGTTGAATCCTTTTGGATGGTGGGCCAATAATAATCTTGTCAGATTACTTTATAAGCTAAAGATCTATCCTCCTAGTGGTTGCCATAGATTCCTTCATGAACTTCTCAAAGGGTGTAATTAGCTTCCGACAGCTTCAAACACCAAAGTAGAGGAAATGAATATGATCTTTTATATAATCAGTTGTCTGAATGACATACCACAGAGTCTATCTTTTAATTCTCCTTATTCGACTAGATTAGTTTGCAAAATTTCTCTAGTGATATAATCTATTAACGGATCAAGCCAACTTGATTCATGTTCAATTTGGATAATTAGCAGAGCCACGATACTAGGTTTTTCAAGAATATCAATAAGAACTCTTTGATTGAGCTCGAAAAAATCCAACATTGCCAAATGAGATAGGGCATCAGCTTGGATATTTTTTGACCTCGATATTTGTATGATCTTTATATTTTCAAAGCTTTTTAATAATACTTTCATATTATGCATATATTGGGATATTATAGAATCTTTAGCTTCAAATTGACATCATACCTGACTGACGATAAGATCGAAATTGGTAAAGACTTTGATTTTCTTGACATCGAGCTCTTTACCCATTGCGAGTCCCACAATAAGCGCCTCATATTCCACTCTATTATTTGAGGTGTCAAAATTAAATCTTAAAGCATGCTCAGTAACAACACCTTTTAGACTGGCCATAATTAAATTAGCTCCGCTTTCTTTTAAATTTGAGGATCTGTCAATGTACAGTATCTAGCAAGAATCTTTTCCAATATTTTTTGAGCCTTTTAAGATTGGTTCTTTGTCAGGAATAGAGCATTTCACAATAAAATCAGCTAATACTTGAGCTTTTGATGAAGATCAAGATCGATAATGAATGTCGAATTTACTTAATTCAATGGTCCACTTGGCTATCCATCTTGAAGTATCAAGCCATTGTAAAACTAATTTTAAAAATTGATCAGTTAGGACAACAACATAATGAGCTTGAAAATAAGGTCGAAGTCATCTTACCGATGTAATGAGAGCATAAATCATCTTCTCGATTTTAAAATATCAAATTTTAGCATCTTTTAGTATTTTGCTTGTATAATAAATTGATCTTTATATCCCTATATCATCTCAGACTAAAATCGATCTAACAGCATTAGCTGAAACAGATAAATATATGAATAACTCCTCACTTTCAATTGACTTTGATAGTAAATAGAGCCACACCAAGATATTTTTTGAGGTTGTCGAAGGTAGCTTGGCATTCATTCAACTAATTGAAGTCTTTGATTTGTCTTAGAATTTTAAAAAAAGAAGATATTTATCAGTCGATCTAGAAATAAATCGACTGAGTGATGCCATCCATCTAGTTAATCGTTGTATTTCTTTGATGGAGCTTGGATGCTTCATTTCAAGTAGAGTTAGGATTTTCTCGAGATTAGCTTTGATTCTTTTTTAAGTTATAAAAAAATCTAAAAATTTTTCTGAGGTCACTCCAAAAGCAAATTTGTTGAGGTTGAGCTTCATTTGATATTTGCATAGTTCTTCGAAAGCTTCCTCCAGATCTGCAATATGCTGATCTGACTTGATACTTTTCACCAATATATGAACAACGTAAACCTTCGTATTACAATCAATTTATTACTTGAAGATATTATTGACTAAGTATTGGTATATGGCACCTACATTTTTAAGATCAAAAGACATCATTTTATAATAATACAAACCTCTTTCAGTGATGAAGGCTATATTCTCTTCATCCTCAGGTGCCATTCTGATCTAATTATAGTTAGAGAAAGTATCCATGAAGTTTAGTAATTTATGTCCTGAAGTAGCATCAACAAGGTGGTCGATTCTTGGAAGGAAAAAACTATCTTTTGGACAGACATCATTGAGATTGATATATTCAATACAGATCCTTTATTTTTCATTAGCTTTTTTAACCATAACAATATTTGCAATCTACTTCAGATATTGTGCTTCCCTGATGAATTCAGCTTTCAGGAGTTTGTCAACTTCCTCATCTATTACCTTTTGACTTTCTAGGATGAAGCTTTTTTTTTCTGTTGCACTGGCTTATGCCTCGAATCAATATTTAGTTTATGCACAATAACATCAGCTGGAATGTTTGATATATCAAAAATTGACCAGGTAAAGACATCAGCATTAGTCCAAAGAAAAGATATTAATTTCTTTCTTAGGTCAGGCTTTAGCTGGGATCTAATTTGAACAGTCTTCTCTGAATCTTCACCTAAAGGAATAGTAATGAGTTGCTCGACTGGTTGTCCTCAATTTTTATTGATCTCCATTTTATTTTTTTGATCAGACATTTCAATTGATAAAATTTCTATTGGTTTTTTTTATTTTTGTGGCTATCAGAAAATACTGCTTAGCAAGCATTTGATCTCTCCGTATTTCTCCAACTCTATACTTAATTCAAAATTAGACTAATAAGTGATAAATGAAAACTATAGCTTTGAGGGTGTTGAGCCCAAGTCGGCCAAGAATAGCATTATAAGCTGATGATATTTTGATAATTAAGTCTTATAGTTGACTGACGATGTTCTTCCCCTGTAGTGACGAGCAAAGTAACTTCCCCATCCATGGCTACAGAATTTTTAGAGAATCCAATTAGAGGAGTACCGACTTGTTTTAGTTGATCTATCGTATTCATTTTTTGAAATACATCATAGAATAATACGTCAACGGAACTTTCATTATCAAGTAGTATTCTTGTTATATCATATTTTGCTATTATCATAGAGATGACAATAGCATCATTATGAGAAGTTTGAACTATTCTAACATCATTATCAAAAAATAAAATTATGTTATCTGTACACTGTCGCTTTCGATGACTTTCAGTTATCTCAACTACCTCCCAAATTCCATCAATATTTGGGATCATGTTCATAACCCTAGCGGTAGGCTTGTTAGGCTCATTTTCATTGTTGGGCTTTGGTCATTATCAGTAGCTTGACCTGCCCGATCTCAAACATACTTGCCGATGTGACCTCAACAGATTAGTGTCTCAATCTTTAAGTTGTCGGCACTCCTCAATATTATGGCCATGATCTTGATGGAAATGACAGTATTTTCTCTTATCTCTTTTTGCTAATAGAGTCTTCATAGGATTAGGTCGGTGGAGCTATCCTTGATCCTTGATTTTCATTAGTATCTGAGTTCGAGGAGTAGATAATGAGATGTAGGTATCAAATCACTGAGGTAGACTTCTAGATCTCGAATTCTTCTGAGGTCATTTAGAATTATCTTGTTGATTTCTACAGTCTTCTTCTCGGGTCTGCTTTTATCCATTATTTTCTTTCTTTGCCTGATGGAGTATGCTCTCTTCCTCTTCAGCTTAAGCATACTTTTAGACTCGGATCAATATTTATTTATAATTGTCTGGATAGTTCTTATTGAGAAAAAAGATCAAGTGATTGCTTTTGAGTCCTTGCTTTAAAGCTACCATTGCAACGGACTCATTGAAATTTTTCACTTCTAGTGTGGCGGCATTAAAGTGTGCCATATATTCTCAAAGAGATTCATTCTCCCATTATTTAACAGTAAAAAGATCATTAGAATTCTTTAAATAAACCTATTTAGTGTCAAAATATGTAATGAATAGTTTTACCAACTATTTGAAAGATAAAATAGATCCTGGCTGGAGCCCAAAAAATCATATTCTTGCAGATTTTTTGAGAGTGATTGGAAGGGTGATGCAAAGTAGGGCATCAAATGCCCCTTATAATCTCATAATGGCTCTGAAGCTTCGAGATAATCTAGAGGATCAGTGGAGCCATCAAATGATTCCACTGCAAGCATCTTGAACCAAAAAGGAATCGGTTTATCAAGAATTTCTTAAGAAAAGGAAGACTGTAAGTTAAAATATCTTCTACCCTAAGGGTGGCTTCCAATCTGTATCTCCATCAATTTTTCTCAAGATTTTGAATCTTTTGTCGAAGACCTTCTTTCATACATGGCTTCTTATATAAAGCAGATTTCGCTTCCTAGGATTGATCAGCACGATCACGAAGATGGTGAAGATCTTAAGGAATCGATTATTAAGTGTGATGTGAGTGAGCTTCTTGAGGGGCCGCTTCTTGCTATCATTCTGTTGTACATTGAAATTGCTGTACTGCGATAGTAAAAGCTTGAACCTGCTGAACCAAGAGACTGAATTATTATGGGTCAATAGTAATCAAAGGTTGGGTATTCTCCTGAATATCTCCACGAGAAGATGATGCAGGTAAAGGATGATTTGGTGCCTTCTTATTCACCATTTCTATCAAAATTTTTTAAAAATTTCCTTCCTCTAGTGCCAATATATTACTGTAAGGCTCTGGAAGATAGATAACGAGATTGATTTTGGGCCTAATTGGATTGCTCTTTGGGTGAATTCAGCGAAGTCCACAATAAAGCCTACAGAGAAAGTCCTAAAATCAGTGAGGTACCCTTCAGTTTAAGACCCTTCGATGATTAAGTCAAATGGAGCCATGAAAATAGGTTGTGGAAATGGAATAATAGAAGGATGAGAAAAGAGACTATAGATAAGTGGAGAGAGGACTCTTGTTCTCTTCAGTAAGAGAGCTGAGAATGATTCAGTAGAGTCTCAGCTCTATGAGTTCTGACTTGACTTACCTTTCGGAGAGTATTTTGCCCCCTTTATATAGAAGAGATTTGCTCAAATTGTTAGACCATTAGAAGAGTTTGTTATAATAGAATGATCAGCTGTATAGAGATTATGGAATATTTGGCCATGTAGTGATTGACTGTAGTATAGCTGAAAGACAGCTAATGCTGAGTTGGATGATAGCTACAAGATAACCATTTGTATTTCAGGACTACATTGATATATTATTGATGTGACTCACCTTAGATCGACAATTGGCTGAATTGAGTATCAAGTACCCTTCGTGCCTTATAATCATATTGGCTAAAGATCGACATAATTCACTATGGATTGACAGAAAACTAAGATAAGCATCATACTTTAAGAAAAGATCAACTTTGGCCAAATTAGGTCGATAAAACGACAAACTGAAAAAGCAGATCAGTAAACAGCTGATATAACCCGAAAGAATATTTATAATTTAGATAATAATCTGTTGCCATGTGGCTAGATGATGAGGTCAAATTATATATATCAATATGTACTAAAACAAATATGTACACATAATGAAAAGAATTAACATAAATATACCATCAATCTATTATATCAACAATGCATATTAATGTTCATCATAGGTGTGTGAGATGAAAAAGGTCCACAACAATGAAACATCAATAAATCATAAATACAAAGTCACTCCCACTGACCAAATACATCAAAAGAACTTAATAAGCCCATATTTTCAACAAACCTTGTAAAGCACATGGGCCTCAAAATCTTGATTAGAGAATCAGCCAACATGGACTTGTGCTCAACAGTTATGTCTCCTTTTTTCATAAGATCTCTTATTATTAGGTACTTCAGCTTCAAATATTTAGATCCACTAAAAGATTTATTGTTCTTTGTAAAGAACACAACAGTTCTATTATCATAATAGATTGTCAGCGGTCTAGTGGTAGAATGAACAATCCAAAGTCCTGCAATAAGATTTCTCAGTCAAATAGCTTGAGTGGCAACCTCATATCAGACAATAAATTCAGTTTTTATAGTGGAAGAAGCAATCAAGGTTTGTTTAACACTCCTCCAAGATACTTCATCTCTAGCTAAAATAAAAATATATCCTGAAGTTGATTTAAAAACATCAGAGCATGCAACAAGATCTGAATCTGAATAGCCCACCAAATCTAGGTTATCAGATCTTTTATACACAAGTATGTAGTCCTTGATTTTCTATAAGTATCTCATCACTCTTTTTACAGCAACCTAATATTGAAAGTTTGGGTTTGCCATATACCTACCAAGAACTCCCACTGTGAAGATAATGTCAGGTCTGGTGCAAATCTGGGCATACATCAGACTTCCTATAGCACTAGCATAAAGTACATGCTTTATTTGATCTTTCTCAAGCTCATTTCTAAGACCCTGATCTTTACAGAACTTATCATCCTTGGCAGCAAATGTATCACATGGTCTATAATTGTGCACATTAAATCTTTCAAGAACCCTATTAATATATGCCTTCTATGACAAACCCAACAGTTGACGTGATCATCCCCGTAAATTTCAATACCTAGGACAAAGGTTGCCTCCCCAATATCTTTCATATCAAAAGTCCTCGATAGCATTTGTTTAATCTCATTAAGCAAACCAAAATTACTACTAGCAAGTAAGATATCATCAACATATAAACAAGAAAGATAAACTTGCTCCCACTAATTTTGAGATAGATGCACTGATTAACCTTATTTTTCTCAAAGCTAGGAGAGGTTACCACCTAATCAAATTTTAAGTATCATTGCCTAGATACTTGTTTCAAGCCATAGATTGTATTTTTTTTCTTTATAGCATCTATCCATAAATCAGATCGGGGATAGCTTATAGCATCATGATATGTTACTGGATCAACCACATGCCCAATGTTATAATCACTTTCCCCATGATAGATAAAAAATCATCAAGAATGGTAGGATGACAGACCTCCTTAATGGCACTTCCTCAACAAGCTGAACTAATTGAAAAATTCTCAATAGGAGCTGGAGGATCATGGGCTTGAACATCTACTCTATCATGGGTGCAAAAACTACATTCTCATGTGATATGGACATAAGAATGGAGACAATCTCAATTTGACTACTATCAACATCAACAGCCCGAGAAGATTTAACATCAGCTACACCAAGTTCTAGAAATTTAGCAGTTAGTGACTCTATAATTCTATTATCTTTCCTAAGATTATAGAACCTATATCCTTTAGCATATTCTGGATATTCAATGAAACAATGACTGGTTCTAGAGTCAGTCTTTTTCTCTATCGGATTGTATATCCTTACTTCTGTAGGACAATCCTAAATCTAAAAATGGTTTAAACTAGGTTTTCTATAAGTTTAAAGTTCGAAAGGTACTTTAGGCACAAACTCACTGAGAACTCTATTAAGGATGTACAAGGCAGTTTTAAGAGCCTCATCCCATAGATATTCTGGCAAGTTAGACCTACTCAACATGTTCCTCATCATATCTTTAAGGGTGTGATTATGCGTCTCAGTCATACCATTCTAATCAAGACTTTTAGGTATGGTATATTGGGCAACAATCTCACAATTCTATAAGTATTTATCAAACAGATCCATATACTATCCTACCACATTATGTTTGTCATAATACTCACCCCATGATCAGCTCACGATCTTAATGATCTTTTTTAATTATTTTTCAGCTTGTATTTTAAAGATTTTAAATTTTTCAAGAGCATCTGATTTTTTTTATTAAATAAAGATAATCATATCGAGAAAAAATCATCAATAAACATGATGAAATATTTATTATCACATATTATAGAAGAATAAAGTCCACTAATATCAGTGTGAATTATTTCTAAAATGCCTAAACTATGAATTGCCCCTTTTTTTAGTCTTAGTCAATTTTTTTCTAATACAATCAATGCAAATCTCCATATCTCCAAAATCTAAAGTGGGTAAGATGTCATCCTTAATCAATCTATCAATTCTTTCTTTAGATATGTGCCCTAAGCACTTATGCCACAATATAGAGGATCTATCTTTAATCTACTTTGCAACTACATTCTCAACATTTAAAGAAGCATACGGATTATCACAAGCTAAATATAATTTATATAATCCATCATTTAAAATATCATAATCAATAATCTGAGAGTTAAACATCAAATTAACTTTTTCATCATGAAAATCAAAATCAAATCCAAGCCTGCCTAAAGAGAAAATAGAAATCAAATTCCTTTTAAAAGAAGGTATATAAAAGGTATTTTTTAATAAAATTTTAAAAGCAGACTCTAAAGACAACTTGACAACTTCTATATATTCTATTTCAACTTCAAGATCATTTTCTACTTTCAATTTGATCTCCTTCAGACTTGGCTCCACTTGCTTATGAACCCCTATAAAGAAATGGCAATATGAGTTATGGCACTACGATGAATCCACCAGAAATCAATAGGGACATTAACTATGTTTGACCCATAACAAATAAGAGCTAAAGGCTTACCTTTGTATTTTTTTTTCTTTTCTATTCAAGACTTGAACTTATGGCACTGACTCCTTATATGGCCTTTCTTTTTATAATAAAAGCATCTGACATTTTTTTTAATGGCAGCTTTGGGGCCTCCTACAGAACAATTCTAATTAGGATTGTTACCATGTCTTTTAGCATCCTGAGACTATCTATGAATAGTAGGTTTACATCTTTTCTAATTTATAGAACCATTGCTAGAACGGGATTTGGATTGGAAGGGAAGGAGGGCACTCTTACTCTTTTCTTTCTTAAGCTTTTCTTCCTCAGTAATATATTTGGTGATCAAGTTATTAATACTCCAGATTTTATTTAGAGTGTTATAGGTAGTTTTGATCTAGAAGAATTCAATAAATAAGAAATTCATAGCGTGAGATACAAGAAAAGAATCAGACAGATCAATTTTGAGACCCTTAAACTTGGTTGGGAGATGAATCATTTTTAGAATATATTTTCTGACATCCCCAACTTGTTATATCTCATGGTTGTCAGTTCTTTCATTAGGCATCCAGACTCAACATTCCTAGATACAAGATATCTTTGTCATATGGCATTAAAGAGTTCTTTAGCATTATTGATCTCTGGTAGACCACTCAGTAGATGCTCAGAAATAGATCTCTTAATAGCAATCAAACTAAGCCTATTAGACTTTTCTATTTAGCAAAATAATTTTTTTATTTAGATATACTCTGATCATTGAGATCTCAGATTTATTCTCATGCAATGCTAGGTCAATGTCAGTAATTCCTAGAGTAAATTTGATATCTTGCTTCCACCTCTTATAATTTGACTCAGTCAAAATCTCAACGACTACATTATTATTATTAATACCTAATGAGGCTGTAAAATTAAATAATAGGAATGCAGAACATTAGTCAATTGGGTATATACTTAAACAACATAAGCTATAAATAAAAGTCCAAATACAATATCACAAATTTTTCTTTAGACAGAATATGCAACATGCATAAGTGCTCTTCACATGAAGCCACAAGAAGAAATTTCCTAACATTCAAAAGCCTATCCCATTTCGACAGACAGACCTTGAAAGCTAGAGCACCCTTGCAACGTAAAGTTCCTTTAATTCTCAATTAAAATACACAATAACCCCCTTTGGGTAAGTGATTGTATGCCATAATTAGAAAATATCTCTCTCATGATGAAAAATCTCATAATCTGACATAAATAAACTACTTTGGTGATAAATATTCATACCAACCTATAAAATTATCCATATAGAAAAATAAATATCCAAATAAATACAAGTCAGCATACTTTAACCACATGTGTGCCCATAAATGATCATGTTCGAAATGGGATACTTAACAACATGCATCTCACTGATCATATGACAACATAATATCACATCCCAAAGCCACACTAACAGATTTGTATAGCTCAAATATATAATTTAGGTTTTAACCAATTTAACCTTCTTAAGAAAAACTGAAAGTATATAAAATATATACAACTAGGAAAAGTATATGCTATCAGAAGGTCTATCACATGCCAAACTAATTTTTCAACTTATCATGTCTCAGAAAATATTTCAAATATGGCATATTATGTCACATAATTATAAAAATATTAAAAATAATTAATTTTTTGAGGACTATTATCAAAAATAAATATTTTTAGTGAGTAATCTGAAGTTTCTAAAGGATTATTATGAAATAATAAACTTCAGCAAGAACTAAACTATAACACAAAAATTTTTATATAATAAATTACATCACTGTGATTAAAATATAATTTTTGTTAGACTAAAATCAAACATTGTATTTTGTAGGGTCTTAATTATAAATTTGATATATAAACAAATAATCAAATTGGGTCTCGATTTTGGATCGAACCTAAAACCCAAACTCGAAACCCACTAGTGGGTTTCATCCCTCACGATGGAAGAGGGGGCCAAGAACCGGCACCCCTTTCTTCAAATCCCTTTCCGATGGCTGACGGGAGACTGACCATGCTCCTCTTACCGATCATCTTGGTGGGCTACCGGCCCCGATCTGCCACACACCATCGGTAGGCATGAAGATCGATGGTCAACGAAGCCCTATAGAGTGGTGGCACAAGGGGCATCGGATCTGGTGCTTCCCATCTCTTTTGGTTCGACAATCGGTGAGAGCGAAGGGAAAGTATCCGATCTGATCAGATCATCAGGATGTGATATGAAAAATTTTTCTATAATAAGTTAATATAAATTTTATATTATCTGATATGTAGTGAAATAGGGATCAAAATCTTTAAGAGATTCTCGAATCCAATGCCTCACAAGATCTGAAAGCATAGGCCTTCTACTTCGCACGCACGCTAGACTCCATAGGAAAGAGGGATGATGCCTCACATCGCACCATCTGAAGGGCAGCAAGGGAGAGGAAAAAGATCTGATCACCTTCTCAATAAGATGCCTAGGAAGAGACCTCCATGGCAACAAAGATGAACGGCAAGAGGGAAGATGCCAAGAGGAAGAATCTTCACAAATCAGCATCCCCCTTCTTTTTTCCTGTCGCGCACATGCTCTCCCTTTATCATGGTGTTTTTTCTTTTAGTTTTGTCACATAAAAACTTCTTATCCACTAGTGGTTAGTGGGCTTTCCATTAAATAGGTGAGGCATCCCATATTAGATCAATGTCCTAAGTTGGTAAGGACTCCTTATCCAAGTCCATGTAGAGAACCGAAAGAAATCAGATCGCCCCATATTTCATGTGAGAAACCTTTCATGCATGCTCCCTTGTAGGCAAAAAATAAATGGTGCTCCATCCCTTCTTTAGTTGGCTCCCATGAAAGAGAGTCTCAGGATTTTGGAACTCTTTGGTTCTAAACCAAATGGACACAAATTTGATCCGATTCGAATCTGATTCGAGCATGATTTGAACCAAACTTGAAGAGCCTGTCAATTCAAATCTAGTTAGAATTCTGATCCAAGTCTAACTTAGATTTTCAATCCAATTCAAACTTAATTAAATCAGATCAAATTTGAAATTAATTAGCCCTTGAATTCAATCTCTCATAAATTTCTTGGATTATTGATCGGATCAGTATCATCTCTGAAATTAAACCCGAATCATATGTCTAGTGCTAGCTAGATATAGTCAACTCTTTAATCCCATATGATCCTTTAACTTAATTCTCAATTAAGCTAATCTATTCATTTAATCAAGTCATGTACTTCTAAATTGAACACATTGACTTAGATCAATTCTTTTCTATGTTGTCTGACTTTGTGCGTAACTCCATAGGTTCAAACACTAAATCAGTAGCACAAGAATCATTTTCTGTACTAATCGAAGTTACCATCTAGCAATGATTTCTGATGTTCGGATAGGTCGAATATATGTAAGGTAATATTCAAGAACCTATGTATTTGGTTACTGCATAATTCATCCCTTTGATCTTGAATGCTCAAGGATGACATAGGGTTTAATTGTTAAATCTGGATGAGTCATCTATATTATATTTCAATCTTTCAAATTTATCACATGGATTATCCGAGCTTCGAATTTACTAAATTAAAATATCATGATGTATTTTATTCTATAATCTGGAGGGATCAATCTCATCTTGATCTACACACAGACTTTATAAGTACTTGACTGTACCCAGTAGCCTTCCATGACTGTATTAAAAATACAGGTAGTTTGATACCAAAGCATAGTGAGTTACTTACAAGTCACTATGGTGATCTCAGGTCTAAGAGATACTTATGTTTATATGCTTTGCGAGCTGCTCTTGACAGCAGAGCGCTCTCTAGATAAGTCACTTGTTCAATGATGATGTACTCCTACATCTCATCTATATGCCACATCAGTGTCTCCACACTCTTTGGTTTAGAGGACAACCAACCTATATGGCACACAACGACCTACACTCGATGAACATCATCATCTTTTAATGACGTATTATTTGGTCACGAACATATTTAAGAACTATTTGATAAATCTTTCTTTATCGATTGTCATATAGTTTTAAGGACTTCATCACAACATAAGAGTTCTAACAAGGGAGATGTATACTTTATGATGAAAATATCAAAATAACTTTTATTCATTCATAATTCATATACATATTACAAAGAGCATAATCATCTAAACGATTGACTTTAGAACATATTTCCTAACAGAGAGGTCGACTGCCATCCCCTTTCCTGCCTTCTTTGTCAGCTACTAGCCACGATCCACTATCAGTCACCAATGATTAAAGTAAGATGGTCGGTCCTTTAAAAGCCTACATTTTTTTATTGTTTGAACATTGATACAAGGAAGGGGAAGACCTGCACCCAGCAAGGTCGCTGCCACTTGCCCAGACAGTGGCTGGAAGTCTTCGTAAAGGAGGAGGAGGAAGAGGACACGATGGCGGGAAGGACCACTGGCCCTCATGATTTTTGCCTCTCTTCTTTTTTGGATCTTGGGATCTAGATCGAAACCAGCGGATCACTACCAGCTATTCCCGATTGCTGTCAGAGCTTGATCCCGTCGAAGATCGGTCTGGTCAGTGAGCTGAAAAGGAGAAGACGGCACGACCACAGGGATTCATCCCTTTTCTTCCTTGATTTTTTTTAATTGATTACATCAAATCAAATCAATTCTTTATTTGATTCTAATTCCCTACAAAAATATTGATTTTGATTCTAATCCTTTACAAAAAATACCATGCTCTGATATCAATTGTTGGGATTTTTTCATAGATCTCATGCATAAGAATAGAACACAAAATTTTAATTCAAAAACAGATCTCTACAGTTAGGAGATTCATAAACCAAGATCTAGGAAGCATACCTGTGCTTGCCATAGATTTTGAATAATAGGTCAATCTCAGATACTCAAATGAATAGCAAAAGCCAAGTCCTTCTCCCCAGCTTCTTTTCAATAGGCAGCAATTCGATGGGACAAGTCTGAGAACTAATCTCATGATATTTATAGAAAGTATAGAGGGAACCTAGCCATTCAAAAAAAAAATCATAATAGATCCTTCCATCATAAGCTCAAGTCGGGTTTGGACCTATACTATGCCGCCCCAATCACACCACCCAATATAAGGCTCGCATAGTTCAAAACACAAGGATCACTAATAATATTGGGCTTACATGCATGCCCATCAATCTAGATCATATAATCAATCTATTTTTAATAAAACAAAGCAAAATAAATAAATAATTAATGACAACCCATAATTAAAAAAGTTCTCACATCTCAGTCATTGTATTTGTAATCTGTTGGATTTTTCATGTTGGGGCATGTATGTATGTTTCAAAATTTTTTTTTCTAAATAACATAGCAAAGTAGAAGATTAAAATATCTTTAATATACATCATGCATGCATAAAATATAAAGCACTAGGATCTACTTCATATGCTAAAATTGAACATGTGCTGAATTTTATGCTGAAATTGAATATGTGATTGAATCACATACCTGTTTCACAAATTTTTTCTTAAAATCTGTATCTAGAAGAAAATAGATTCTCTCTTAGCCATGCAAGTGCCCAACCTCTATGGGTATCCACTTAGTATCAGTCTGGAACAGCCCTCTTTAGTATTGATTTTTCTTCTCTAAAAAAATTCAACCTGCGAATCTGAACGAAGCTTGGATCGCGATCAACTCTATAATCCTTTTCTTGATCTTCTTCTTCTCTTGCTTTTATTATCTTGATTATAAAATAATCAGGGACTAGAAACTAGCAAACAAAGAGAGATGCCCAAACTCCTTTGGACGTGGAAGATGGAGGATGCCCAAGCCTTGGGCATCGGCTCTTCAAGGGAGAAGAGAGGGAGGGTGTGGGCACTTCTATGGAGGCATAGGGCTGTTGGATTTCAATGCTTAGAAGCCTCAGAAAAGATCTATTTAAATAGGCATAAGGTTTGAATCCTATTCAAAATCAAATAACTACTTAATACAAGTCCTACTTGCATTAGGAATCCTTATTCCTTTAGTTATTTGACTCCCTTTAGGAGATCTTTTAGGCACCAACTATTGGAACCTTTACACCCACAAATACACACGCCACATGGCACCCATGGGACATCCCATGCTGGTCCGACATGCCCTTTAATGGGTGGGCACACCCAACTTGATCAAATCAAGTGGCACCCAATCAAAACTATCAAGAAAATTAATTAAAGGTCTGAACCCTTAATTCATTTGATCCAAAACCCTAGGCACCCAACAATTGAAGCCTAATGAATCTAATTCATTTAGATTATCAGTAGATAATTAAATTTAAATTAATCTTATTAAATAAAAAATTCAAATATGAAGAGAAAATTAGATCCAACTATGTACTAGCAAGGTTACCCTGAACCCAATAGGATTTCTCTAAATCCAATTGAGACTTTATAAGTCTAATTACTTATTCCAGATCTAATCTCTTTGTTGTATGACCCCATAGCTTCAATTCTATCTGATAATGAGATATACAATGATTTCTATCATAATATCATTAAAAATTTTTTCAATAGATCAGAATAATTCTACTCTAACTCATCAAAGATTGTCGATCCTGAGTATCCCTAGTGAGCTCTCAAATTCATTAGTGACATCTAGCAGTATGTAGTGGCAATCCAATAGAACCGAAAAAGAACCTTAAGGTGTAGTTCACGTGTGATTCAGTTCCTCTATCATGAGTTCTGACTAGATGGCAGATCATGGATAAATCATCAAACCTCATCATTAGTCATATGATAAATTTGATCAGCTCAAGTCCGATTATGATCTTTATGAAAATTCTTTTCTATCAATCATACTGCTGTAGCCACAGACTCTCGAACTTAGCCTCTCAAATTTTATAGGACTACTTCTCTCTATTAAGATCGATAGATTCCATCACTCTATTCCTACAGTAGATCAACTGTTGTCAACATCTATATAAAGACTCATTAAGACCATGTTTATGTGTCAGTCAAATTTCAGCAGTCTTACTGCGAGCAGTCGTACCATCATAGGTCAAAAAATTATTCACACAATTATAGCATCGAGATAATTACTGATGATCGAATAGAAATCTAAGTGATCTCTCGTATGGTCATGCTCAGTACTAGTTGTTCTCTAACAACTATCCGCACTCGTCGCTCAGTATCTCTACACTATAGATCAGAGATTTATCTATCTCGAAGGAAGTGATTTGTGCATCGATTTATCCTGATCGATCATCATCCTCATGATGATACTATGACTGAAAGTATTTAAGAATTATATACATATCTCTAATTCTCAATACTTTGAGAATATATATCAAAATATTAATTCCATGGATGATTCAAGGACACATCACACTTGAATGAAAATTAAACTTGCCTTTTTATTGATCAAATCAATGTATTAAGTATAAAATTATGTCCTAATTTTATTATAATATGTCAGCCATATTGACTTCTAGGACATACATCTAACAATCTTCTACTTGGACTAAAGCCAATTGGCCACTAATCTAAGTCACATCTTCTCAAGATGGACTTCCATCTTTGGCTGGCTTAGTTGCTTTGTCAGCAGATCTGTCATGTTGTCCACGGAGTCTACTCTTCGCACATCGATATATTTTTTTCGAGGTAGTCGCGTATACCGCTGCTCTATGTGCTTGGACTTCTGGTGAGACGTTGACTCCTTAGCAAGGGCTATGGTGCTATTATCTTTGCAGTACTGTGTTATTGCATTTAATGGCATGAGATCCAATTCTACAACTAACATTAGAACCAGAATTTATCCTATACATCTACTGCAAACTCAGCTTCTATTGATCGATTATTCAGAATCCTTTCAATATATCGAACAAAAATACATCCTGATGTAGACATTCTATCATCAGCATCCATGTATCATCTTACTCTTAACTTTTTTTTTTAAAGATCTAGAATCTAAATCCTTAGTGCTTCTCAAGTACTTAAAAATATTTTCACAGCAATCCAGCACTCCCAGTCTGGATTCGACTAATATCTGCTCATGACATTCACAGCAATCAGATTAAGTACATAGTATGGCATACTCTTATGCTTAAGAGGTAGAAGTTTTTTTTCAAGGTTTTCTATGCTAAACTCTTTCAGCATCTCCTCTTTGTACTTTTCTATGAACAGCCAAGCATCCACTTGGATCTATTTCTATAGACCTTAATTCTAAGAATATAGGATGCTTCCTCTATGTCTTTCATGAAGAATTTCTTAGACAACCATCTTTTGACCGTGGTCAGCATGAAAATATTATTTCCAATGAGAAGAATATCATCCACGTATAATATGAAGAATGTTATTGCACTTCCATTGATCCTTTTGTATACACAAAGTTTTTCTTCGTTCTTGATGAAATCAAACGATTTGATCACATTAGTAAAATAAAGATTCCAACTCTGAGAAGTTTGCTTTAATCCATATATGGATCTTTGCAGCTTGCAGACTCTGTGATCACCATCACCATATATAAAACCTAAAGACTGCTCCATATAGATATCTTTCTCAAGATATCCATTCAAAAAAGCAGGTTTCATATCTATCTGCTAGATTTCATAATCATAATAAGCTACAATAGCAAGCAGAGTGTGGATGGATTTCGGTATGGGTACGGACAAAAAGATTTCTTGATAGTTAATGCCCTCTCACTAGCTATAATCTTTTGCCACAATCCTAGCTTTATAGATCTCTACCTTATCATCGGCATCTATTTTCTTTTGTAGATTCATTTATACCCACTGGGTACTATACCCTCGGATGGATTCACTAAGGTCTATACTTGGTTCGAATGCATCGAGTTAATTTTTGATTTTATTGCATCTAACCGTTTCTCATAATCGATGTCAGACATCGCCTCGTCAAAGGTATTAGGATCATTACTATGATCCTTATCTCCTATTTGGAACATTTTCTTTACTTTCTCTATAAGCATACCTATGTACGTTTCAGGAGGTTAGGAGACCCAGCTAGATCTACGAGGTGGTAGAGGAACATCAACTACTGGCTCATGAATAATGGGTTTCTGAAGATCTATAGCTCTTTTCTCTTCAAAGACCTTCTCTTCGAGCTCAACTAACCTCTCACTGCCATCATCCTGGATAAACTATTTTTTTAAGAATATGGTATTCCAACTCACAATCACATTGTGATCTTGTAGAAAGTAGAAGTAGTATCCCATTAATTCTTTTAGATAAACTATAAAAGAGCTATTACAGATCTATCCTCTAATTTATCAGCCATAAATCTTTTGACATAGGCTGAATATCGCCAAGTCTTAAGATAATCTAGACTCGGCTTCTTACTATACCATATCTCATACGGTGTGGTAGAAATAGATTTTGATAGAATTCTATTCAATAGGTGAATTACAGTTAATAAGGCATGTCTCCAAAGATACAAGGGTAAATCAGTGAAGCTTATCATGGACTTAACCATATCTAATAGGATCCTATTCCTCCTTTCGGATACTCTGTTGAGCTGAGATATTCTAGGAGGAGTCCATTGAGAGACTATACCGTTGTCTTTAAGATATTTTAAAATTTTTTGACTAAGGTATTCACCTCCTCGATTAGATTGAAAAATCTTAATAGATTTGCCTGTTTATTTTTCTACTTCATTTCTGAATTCTTTGAACTTTTTAAAAGCTTCAGACTTGTATTTCATCAGATACATATATCCATACTTAGATAAATCATCGGTAAAGGTGATGAAGTAATTGTAACTATCTCTAGCTTGCAAATCAAATGGTCCACACACATCAGTGTGTACCAAGGCAAGTAACTCAGTGGCTCTTTTCCCATATCCTACAAAGGATAATTTGATCATTTTTTTTTGAAGGCAAGATTCACAAGCTAGATATGATTCTGGATGAAAAGAATCAAGGATCCCATCCTTTTTTAGTTTATTTATCCTGTCCTTTTCAATATGACCTAGTCTATGATGCCACAAGTACTTCTGATTAATTTCATCTCTAGATCTTTTTTGACATACGACATTCACTATTTGCTCGTTCAAATTCACATTTACATCAATATCAAGTGATATAGACTGTTAATTAAAAGACTGCGTGCAACTAATTTATTTCATAAATAAATAAAATAAAAATTTTTATTGAAATTAAATTCAAAATCATCCTGTGCAAGTACAGGCACGAAAATTAAATTCTGACTAGCTACAGGAATAAAATAATAGTCTTTTAAATCTAATCTAAAATCTGACGGTAATCAAAGAGAATAAGTGCCAATGGTTTCTACAGTAACTTTTACTTCATTGTTGATCCAAAGGATCATGTCACCTTCCCTCAACCTCTTACTTTCTATTAGATCCTGCATTGAGGTACATATATGAGCACTCGAACCAAAGTCTAATACCCAACTAGAAGTAGAAGAAACTATAAGATTAGATTCAATTACGAGCATACCTTCTGAAGGTTTATCACCCTTCTTGATCTTTAGGTTCTTCAGATAGAGTGGACAGTTCCTCCTCTAGTAGCCATCAGCATCATAATGGAAATATTTTTTCTTTGCTTCAGCCTTTTTTGAAACATCCTTCTTTAGCTTGCTCTCTTTCTTCTACTTTTTAGTAGATTTATTTTTTTTTTCCAATCAGACTTTCTCTTGGTTGAAAAAGTCCACTCCACAGCGAGAATAGTGTCCCCTAAACTCTTCAAGATTCCTTCCGTAGTGATCAACATATTGACCTGTTCGGATATAGTGAAATCAAGTTTGTTCATATAAAAATTTATAATAAATTAATTATATGAACTCGTAAGGGATTGAAGGATCAAATCCATCTGCAATTCCTTTTGCATATTAAGTCTGAGCTTTCCAAGTTCCTCAATGTCCTTGATCACTGTCATACAATGCTCATGGACTAACTGCTCTTTGTGCATCTTCAGATTGAAGAGTCTCTTAGATACTTTGAAGCACGCTATATGATTCTGCTTACCATACAACTCTTGTAGGTGAGTGATTATAGCCCTGGTAGTGGGTATATGCTCATGCTGGCTCTACAACTCATTTGACATGGATGCTAGCACATAGCACTTAATCCGACTGTCTTCATCCGTCCACTTTTCATAAGAAGTTCTTTGTTCAGCAGTAGGATAGTTTGGTAATACTAGGGGTTCCTGATCGAGTATATGACCTAGTTTTTCAGAAGTCAGGACAATCTTGAGATTTTTTAGCTAGTCTTTATAGTTTGTTCTGATCAAACGATTGGATTCAAGGATGCGAGATAGAGGATTTGAGGCTGACATTGTTTAACTGCAAGAGTAGAGATTCAAGTTAGACTTTTGTACTTTAAAATTTATTTGCTTTTAAAAATTTTAAAATATAAATAATGACTCCCACTAATTTTTTGGATCTCTTCACTCCTCAGATGGAAAATAAAAATCCTAACACAATAAATAAATTTCTAGTGGGTACTGTGATTCTACCGATGCTATGTACCTCACTTAACAGTTATTGGTAACATGCACATCGATGCGTGGATAACTCTTTACTCATATGCTTCTCTAAGCATATTGCAGTGATTTGATCTTTAAGTCATGTGGGCTCACCTAACAGTTATTGATCACACTTCTTAGTTAAGCTTGACCCACTATTCACAAGCAAGTGCAAGACCGTCATTGGATCTCTCATCTAATAGTTATTGGGCCCAATCCCATCCTTACTTTGGAGCAACTCTTAGCTAATAGAGTGATTGCGTGTTCTCAGTGCAACTGAACTACTATGACCAGTCGAGAACAATCAACATCAGTAGCACGTCCGCACATCTATAATGGTGAAAGACCTATTGACTTAATATTTGTTGAGAGATTTTAGTTTAGGTCTCATCTAATTAGTCATCATATGACTGATCTAATTGGCATAGACTAAATCAAACTGCTAAGCAACCTCATTCAAGACACAATCTTCCAAATTAGCCAGGTAAGTAGAGATCGATAGGGATCCTCCCATTGCTTTCAATAAATTGGTCAGATCAGCAAACAGAATCAATTAAATAATCATCTCTCAATTACTTGCCTTAGACACCAATAGGTCAATTGGTTCAAATAGGTTAGCTCAAGCGAATCAGTCTCAAGCCATCAAGCTGAATTAGGTCTTTAGATTAACCGATTCTACATATGAGATTCAATCGATTTGATCAATAATAATTACATGATCATATAACTTAATTGATCTAACCCTAATTAATACTTGACTTGATTTGATTAATTACTTAATCGAATTAAACTCATTACGTTCAAATCAAAAACCCTAGATGCAATCTAATTACATGATCTAATTTTTAATTTTTCCATAACCAAAACCCTTATGTATAAATATAAATTTTAGATTCTAAAATTAAATTTTAAATCTAAATTTTTTTTATGAAAGGTAAGTTTTAAATCATGAAACTAATTTTCAGATTTAACATACAAGCATATATCTCATATATATATATGTAAAATTCAGATCTAAATAAAAATTTAGATCATAATATAATATCATATATCTCATATACAAATCATGAATCATATCAAAAATAATTTTTTGACCTAATATGCTATCATATATCTCATATATAAATCATAAATCAGATTAAATTAAATTTTTGATTTATGTATATATCTACATATCACATAAATATGAACTAGAAATCGTTCTAGAATAAAATAGAGATCTATGCATGCTTTCACATATCAACTATATATTCTAAAATTAAATCTAAAATAAATTTTTGATTCAAAATAATTATCTATATATCTCATGTGTTAAGAAAAAATTAAATTTTAAATTTTTTTTCAAAATATATATGTCAATTTCATGCATATGAAAATCTGGTTCTGATACCACTGTTAGATTTTTCATGCGGGGCATGCATATATGTTTTCAAAATTTTTTTTCTAAATAATACGGTGGAGTAGAAGATTAAAATATCTTTTAATCTACATCATGTATGCATAAAATATATAGTACTAGGATCTACTTCATATACTAAAATTGAATATATACTGAATTTTATGCTGAAATTGAATAGTGATTGAATCATATACCTGTTTCGTAATTTTTTTTTTCAAATCTGGATCTAGAAGAGAGTAGATTTTTTCTTAGCCGTGCAAGTACTCGACCTCTATGGGTATCCACTTAGGATCACCCTGAAACAGTCATCTTTGATATTAATTTTTTTTCTCTAAGAAAAATCAGCCTGTGAATCTGAACAAAGTCTGGATTGCAATCAACTCTTTGATCCTTTCCTTGATCTTCTTCTTCTCTTCTTCTCTTGCTTTTCTTCTCTTGATTATGAAGCAATCAAGGACTAGAAACCAGCAAATAAAGGGAGACTCCCAAACTCCTTTGAGCATGGAAGATGGAGGATGCCCAAGCCTTGGGCGTTGGCTCTTCAAGGGAGAAGAGAGGGAAGAAGAGAGAGGGGGCATGGGCACTTCTATAGAGGCATGGGGCTACTGGATTTCAATGCTTAGAAGCCTTAGGGAAGATTTCTTTAAATAGGTATAAAGTTTGAATCATATTCAAAATCAAACAACCACTTAATACAAGTCCTACTTATATTAGAAATCTTTATTTCTTTAATTATTTGACTCCCTTTAAGAAATCCTTTAGGCGAACAACTATTGGAGCCTTTGCATCCATAAATACACACGCCACATGGCACCCATGGGATGCCCTATGCTGGTCCCACATGCTCTCTAATGGGTGGGCACGCCCAACTTGATCAAATCAAGTGGTGCCCAATGAAAACTATCAAGGAAATTAATTAAAGAGTTGAACTCTTAATTCATTTGATCCAAAATCCTAAGCACCCAATAATTGGAGCCCAATGAATCTAATTTATTTAGGTAATTAGTAGGTAATTAAATTTAAATTAATCTTATCAAATAAAAATTCAAATGTAAAAAAAAAATTGGATCCAACTATGTGCTAGCAAGGTTATTCTGAACCTAATAGGATTTCTTTAAATCCAATTGAGACTTCATAAGTCCAATTGCTTATTCCAGATCTAATCTTTTTATTGTGTGACCCCATAGATTCAATTCTATCTGATAGTGAGATATACAATGATCTCTATCATAGTATTATTGAAACTCATTTCAATGGATCGGAATAATTTTATTTTAACTCATCAAGGATTGTCAATCTTGAGCAATCCTAGTGAGCTCTTACAATCCATCAGTGACATCTAGCAGTATGTAGTGACAACCAAGTAGAACCGAAAAAGAACCTCAAAGTGTAGTTCACGTGTGATTCAGTTCCTCTATCATGAGTCCCGACTAGATGGCAGGTCATGGATAAATTGTCAAACCTCATCATCAGTCATATGATAGATTTGATCAGTTCAAGTCCAATTGTGATCCTTGTGGAAACTCTTTTCCATCAATCAAACTGCTGTGGCTACAGACTCTCGGACTTAGCCTCTTAAATTTCATAGGACTACTCTTCTCTATTAAGATCGATAGATTCCATCTTGATGCGCACTCTACTCCTACAATAGACCAACTATCGCCAACATCCACTATAAGGGCTCATTGAGATCATGTTTATTTGTCAGTTAAACTCCAGCAGCCTCACTGTGAGCAGTCATACCATCGCAGGTCAAAGGATCATTCACACAACTACAGCAGCGAGACAATCACTAACGATCGAGCATAAATCTAGATGATCTCTCATATGGTCATACTCAGTACTAATTATTCTCTAATAACTATCTGTATTCATCGCTCAATGTCTTTACACTATAGATCAGAGACTCATCTACCCCGAAGGAAGCGATCTGTGCATCGATTTATCTGGATCGATCACCATCTTCATGATGATACTATGATCAAAAGCATTTAGAAATTATATACATATCTCTAATTTTTAACACTTTGAGAATATGTATCAAAATATTAATTCCATGGACGCTTCAGGGATACATCACACTTGAATGAAAATTAAACTTGTTCTTTTTTTGATCAAATCAATATATTAAATATAAAATTATGTCCTAGCTTTATTATAATATGTCAGCCATATTGACTTTTAGGACATACATCTAACATAATCTATTGTTGTAAATGGATAATAAATATTTTAAAAATCTGTCAAAATTTAAAAGAATGGATATGTGAATAGTCGGCAATGGTTTAAATGCCAAGATCATAATTGTGAAGTTGATATTCCATAAAAGCACCCAAGCAGAAAAGTAAAGATGGTGGTTTGTGATGATGATCAACAACAAGAACAACTAAAATATTATGACCTTTGAAGTCTCTTCCATTATGAAACTATACTGGTAACAGAAATCTCTCTCTCTTTTTTTTTTTTGTTTTCTTTTTTCTTTGATAGAGAGAAGATGCTAGTGACAGAAGTAATTAATATAGAAGGAAAAATATATGAATTAGCAATTATTTCTTCTTCAAGCCAGGAAAGAAACTGTGTGGGTAGTTTATAATGGGAGTGAGGTGGATAATCACAGCAGACTTGAGTACGCTTTCTCCCTTGTTACAACAGATTCCACAGGGAGACGTGATGTAATTCTTCCTTTCATTCTCCTTCTCACTCCCTTCTGACTCTTGTAAATTTCTCTTCTGAAACCTCAATAAAAAGGAAGAAGTCTCTCTCTTCCTCCATGTTGACATCCAGAAAAAATATATATAATGGGGGAGAAAGAGAGTGCTTGGTAGATCCCAACAAGGATGCGAGCAAACAGAGAGTGTCGTTTCTTAGATACTACATTCAGCACTTGGATCAAAAGGAAGAAGGAAAAGAAAGGGATACTGTCATGGGAAACAGATAAAGAATTATAGAGCTAGAGCAAATTCCTTCTCTTCATTTTGGGTCCTCAATCAGCTTATGTTAGCGAAACGAAAATGTGGTTGTTACGTAGCCGAAAGGAGGCTACAAAAAGCTAGGTTGATGTCTTAACAAGAATGGATTGGGGGAAGATCAAAATGTTCGTCAGTGAAGCCGCAAAGAATAAAGTTGGAGCTCTTGTCCTGCATATCTCCAGCTGGATATTCTCAACCACACCACCAATGTTCAAAGTGAATATACAGAAATCTAGGATGGAGGGAAAGAAACATACTCTTATCCTTCAAGTGGGTAAGAAAGATACAATAAAGAAGTTACTAACCAAACTAGTTACTTGAAGCCGACAAAATTATAGCAACATAGGATCTTATCCAACAAGATTAGCCAAAAGGTGTTATTTAGGTTATTTGAATCTATATAAATATCCAAAATCTATATGGTACGTAGCTGATAAGGAACTAAACACTCGCTTGCATAAGTCTTTACACACTTCCTTTGTTACAACCTTGATGTCCTCTTCAGGTTAAGAGTCTAAATCTATTTAAATATAATTACAAGTACCATGAATCCTATTGGGGGAAACCGACAGACCCCCGACTTTGGTCGCCACGACTTCGACTATGCATCGGCTGATCATGCGGTTTCGATTCTTCATCGACCGACTGAGCAAACCGCACTGACTTACTATCGACTGATGGACTAATGTCGACTGACCGACTATGATTCGACTACTACCAATCGACAGCAAATGACTTAGACCGTCGGCATAACAGAATTACTGACCGATGGTCGCTCATAGAGTCTACCGACATATAGTCGGTTCTACCAACATATGGCCGGCTAATTTGCTCAACATACCATAACCGTCACAAACGGTTATCAACTACATGTCATGGCTATTAAGGAGAATTAACGCCCCACTAATTCCATATTTATAGCTCGATAATTTAGCACCATAAAAAGTGAGACCATGTGCTCAACGGTTACATCAAAATCATCTATAAAAAGGAGGGTAAGTAAGCAGTACAGGTAAGCGAGCTCGGGGCTAGAACTCTGCTACTTTGTACGTTTAAAAACTATTGTTCATCAACTTCCTTCTCTGACTTAAGTATTGGATGGTCCCCATCGGACATCAATCCAGTCCGTGTGGATGCTGTCTTGCAGGTGCTCGTTTCCGGTGACAGACGACGGAGAGTTGGCCGCAACAGATTGGCGCGTCAAGAAGGGGAAAAGATCATATACATCATGACAAAAATCAGAGCCCAACGCTCGACTGCAACCAGATCAGCGAGGCACTCTTCCCACCGAAAAGAGGTTCCTCCCCCTTCTCCGATAGCATAGCCTAGTTCCTCACATTCTGTGATCACCACGGATATCCAGATCGCTGCGCTTGTGCAGCAAATGAATATTCTCATGGAGGCAGTCAAAAGTCTCCAACAACAGCAAACCGAGTAGCGGCCGTCGGTGGAGCAACCGATGGCACAATCGGTGCCATCCAGGCACAACCGTCGTCATCCACGGCGATCACCTTCTCCTTCTCCAAAGCGACTGTCTCGGCTCTCCCATCAAGACGAACAGCGGCATTCTCGACACTCTCATCGTGGCACCCACCACTCGCAGTGTTCCTCTCCTTCCCATCTCGACCACATTAGGAAGGAGAAATGACCGCGGACACCTTCTGCTTCTCCTTCAAACTCATCGAGGGGTTCTACCCCCAGAGTTTTTCAGCAACGGTAGTTCGACGACTACGAACGTAAGTTTCAGAAAATCAACCGTCGACTCATCCAGCTTCAGGTAGAAGGTTGGAAGTCTTTCAATGACTACGATTTTCACACCACCCAGTCTCTCTCTCGGTACATCTTCGACGAGCCGATCCCATCTCGGTTTAAGATGCTGCAAGTGGAGCCATATGATGGCTCCACCGATCTGATCGACCGCCTTTAGAGCTACAAAGCTCTCATGACAATTTAGGGGGCAACCGACATCCTCTTGTGCATCGACTTCTCGATGACTCTTCAGAAAGCTGCTCGAGCCTGATACTTCGAGCTTTAGTCGAGAAGCATATACTCCTTCGGACAGCTCGAACACTCCTTTGTGGCTCACTTCAGCACCAGTCGAAGGCCATCACAAACCTCCGACAATCTCTTCTCGATCAAACAAGGAGAGACTGAGACACTTCGAGATTTTGTGGCCCATTTTAATATAGCCATGCTTGAGGTCAAGGATCTCAATGAAGACATGATCATATCGATCATGAAAAGAGATCTGAAGGGATCTCGATTCACATATTCTTTAGACAAGACTCTCCCTCAGACTTATGCTGAACTTCTGGAGCGTGCATACAAATATATGCGTGCAGAAGAAGGAGCTTCTGACCGACGTTAGATAGAAGGTAAAAGTCAGAAGAAAAAGAAATAGAAAAAGGAAGGAGCTCTAATCAAATCAAGTCGGCCACCTTTCAATAAGCAAACTTTGCCCCGACAACGAAGTCCAAGATCGAGTTATAGCAGGTATGACTCCTACACTCCTCTTTCTGCTCTCCGTGTGCAGATCCTCATGGAGATCGAAGGAGCAGAATACCTACGATACTCTCCACTGATGAAAGCATTATCGGGGAACCACAATCAGAGAAAGTATTGTTGGTTCCATCGTGATCACGATCACGATACCAAACAATGCATTCAACTCAAGGATGAGATAAAAGCCTTGATTCAATGAGGCTATCTCCAAAAATATCGAAGAGATCTGTCGACTCAACCTTCTGCCAATCGACGACCTCAGCCGACTGAAGAAGCTGTAAATAATCAGTCGACTGCAGGAGTGATCAACATGATCTCCAGATGACTGGACTGGGGGACAACTTTCGAAGAAGAGTTGGTGAAACGACGATGACTCAACAATGTAATAACTTTTTCAGAAGAAGATGTTCGAAGAATTCAGACTCTCCATGATGATGCTGTGTTGTCTCGACAATAATAGTAAATTATGATGTAAAAAAAATTCTTGTAGATAATGAAAGTTCAACTGATATTTTATTTTATTCGACTTTCTTTTGAATGCGACACCGACTAATCGACTCAGGAGAGTCTCGATGCCATTAGTCGGCTTCACAGGAGATGCTGTCATAGTGAAAGGAGAAATCTCCCTCCCCTTAACTACTGGAATCAAACCACAATAGAGCACCATCTTCATAATGTTCATAGTAGTTCGAGTACCTTCGGTTTATAACGTCATACTCGGATGATCTGGACTCAACACTCTAAAAATAGTGGTTTCAACATACCATTTATTAGTCTGATTTTTGATAAAAAATAGAGTCGGAGAAATGCGTGGAGATTAGTAACTTGCTCGACGCTGCTTCCTTGTCTCCACCCAAAATAATAAGCCTGAAGACTCTCTGTCTGTCGACAAATTAGACCAAAGAGAGAATCAGAAAAGGGGTGAACTAGTTGAACAACTGATTTCTATCCTGCTGAAAGAAGAAGATCTCGAGAAAATGATCCAAATTGGATTGCAACTACTCGATTTAGAGCGGCAATAGTTAATAAAATTACTCAGAACCAATGCCGACATTTTTGCTTGATCAATCACCGACATGCTCGGGATTGCTTCAGAAGTAATAACTCACTGACTTAACATCAACTCTAACGTTAAGCCAATGAGACAAAAGAAGCGACCTTTTACTCCCGAAAGATAAATGGTCATTGATGAAGAAGTCGACAAGCTCCTCGCAATAGACTTCATCAGAGAAGCTACATATCCCGATTGGCTCGCCAATGTGGTAATGATGAGAAACGTCAAGGGAAAGTGAAGAATTTGCATTGACTATATGGATTTGAATGATGTTTGTCCAAAGGATAGCTTCCCATTACAGAAGATTGATCAACTGGTTGATGCGATTTCAGATCATCGACTTCTGAGTTTCATAGATGCCTTCCCTGGGTATAATCAAATTCAGATGGCACCAGAAGATAAGGAGCACAAAGCTTTTGTAACCGACAAAGGCATATACTGCTACAAAATAATACCTTTCGGTTTGAAAAATATCAGAGCTACCTATTAACGGCTTGTCAATATGATCTTCAAGGCATAGATCGGATGAAATATGAAAGTATATGTGGACGATATGCTGGTGAAAAGTCTTCAAACTTTAGATCATGTTCGGGACCTAGAAGAAGCCTTTGGCACACTTTGGCAACATCAGATGAAGTTAAATCCAATCAAATGTGCATTCGAGGTAACCTCCAAGAAATTTTTCGAATTTCTTATTTCACAATGAGGAATCGAGGCTAATCTCAAAAAGATAAAGGCCATCATCAATATGAAGCATTCAAGCTCAAAAAAAGAGATACAGCAACTCAACAGAAGGATCGTCGTACTCAGTTGATTCATTTTTAGGTCGGCCGAGAGATGCTTGCCATTCTTCAAAACTTTACGACAGATAAAGAACTTCTTATGGTCGGATGAATGTCGATAGTCTTTCAAAGACTTGAAAAAATCCTTGGCCTCTCTACCTTTGCTCACAAAACTGAAGGTCGGAGAGACATTGTATCTCTACTTGACGACTTCAACAGAAGCGGTTAGTTCGGTGCTCATCCAGGAGGATGAAAATCGAATCCATCGACCAATCTACTACACCAGTAAAGTGCTTCACAATGTTAAAGTTCGATACTCAAGAGCAGAGAAAATGATCTACGCTCTAATCATATCGGCACAATGACTTCGTCCGTACTTTCAAGCACATCCAATTATGGTTTTGACAGATCAGCCGTTGAAGGCGATCTTACATCGACCTGATACCTTAGGTCGGATGGCAAAGTGGGTAGTGAAGCTTGGCGAGTTCAACATACAATATTGCCCATGACTGTCCATGAAGGCACAGGTTCTGGCCGACTTCGTCACAGAATGTATAATATCCAATAATAAGCCAGAAGATACGGATGATAATACAATAAAGTAGGTTACAACTCTCGAACCTGATCTAAGGTTGACCTGGGTGCTGCATATCGATAGAGCATCTAATGTACAAGGTAGTGGAGTCAGCCTTATACTCACAAATTCTGAAGGGGTAGTCACTGAATACGCCCTTCGGTTCAACTTTAAAGCCTCAAATAATCAAGCCGAATATGAAGCACTCTTAGTCAACTTGAAGATAGTCGAAGAGCTGGAGATCAACAGTTTGAAGGTCTTTACTGACTCACAACTGATTGCTGGATAGGTCAAGAGTGAATTTGAAGTCCGAAACCCCACTATGATGAAGTACCTTCAGAAGGTGAAAGATATTACAGAAAGCTTAAAATATTTCAAGATCTTTCACATTTTCAGAATCAAAAATGCTCGGGCCAACATACTTTCACGATTGACTACTACCGCTTTCAACTCGTTGGGTCGGACATTCGTTGAATACCTCAAATAGCTGAGTATCGACAAAGTCGAGGAAGTATTGCAGCTCACTATCGAACCAAGCTGGATGGACCCGATCATCCAATACTTGACCGATGGGATTCTTGCTACAGATCCTTCAGAAGCCAAACGACTCCGATGGACAGCCTCTCAATATGTAATAATGAATGGTCATCTCTACAAAAAGTCATTCTCACTTTCTTTGCTAAAGTGTTTGGGACCTACAAATGCCGACTATGTACTTAGAGAAGTACATGAAGAGATTTGTGAAAATCACTTGGGGGGCAAATCTCTAGCTTATAAAGTCCTGCTACAAGGATACTATTGGCCCACCATGAAGAATGATGCAGCTGAACTTGTCCGGAGGTATGAACCATGTCAAAGATATGCAAATATACAACATCAATCGGCTAGTCAGTTGACATCGATTGTAGCACCATGGCCCTTCGTACAATAGAAAATCGACATACTTGGTCTTTTTCCCCCGATATCTGGTCAGAAAAAATTTATAGTGATTGCTATTGATTACTTCACCAAATGGATAGAAGTCGAACCTTTGGTCTAAATCACTGAAAATAAAATGGAAGACTTCATTTAGAAATCTATCATTTACAGATTCAATTTACCGCACACTATCATCACCGACAATGGTTGACAATTCGACAATCAAAATTTCAGAGAGTTTTGTGTGAAGTTTCATATCACACACAAACTCACATCAGTCAGCCATCCACAGTCAAATAGAGAGGTGGAGGTAACCAATCGAACAATCTTGCACGGACTCAAATCCGACTAAATGAAGTCAAAGATCTCTGGATGGAAGAATTATATTCAGCCTTATGAGCGTATCGAACAACTCCCCACATATCGACTGAAGAATCTTCTTTTAATTTGACTTATGGAACAGAAGCAATGATCCCACTCGAGATCAGACTGCCATCAACAAGAGTGAAGCAATACAGTGAGTCGAGCAATTTTGAATATCGAAGAGCCGACTTAAATCTCCTTTCAGAACTCTGACAGCAAGCTCAAGTTCGGATGGCTGCATATCGGCAAAGAATAGCCCGGTATTATAATGCAAGAGTCAAGCTGAAGGTCTTCTGACCAGGAGATTTGGTTTTACGAAAAGCAGAAATCTCAAAAACTTTAGATCAAGAAAAACTGTCTCCGAATTGGAAAGGACCTTACAGAATATCCGAAACTCTTAGATCAAGTGCATATCAGCTAGAAATCTTTGAAGGGTTAACAATACCCTGAACATGGAATGTTGACAATATGAAGATGGATCACCCATAAAGTTGTTGATATATATATTATTTGGAATACAATACAAAAATTTTAGAATCACAAACTTTGGTTCAGTTCTATCAATGATCGACTATATGTCGGCTTTCATTGTAAAAGCCGAACTATCGACTGTACTTTAACATGGAGTTTATTTTAGCTTTCACTGTAAAAGCTAGAGAATCAACTGCTTCGGTGTCGACTATATTTCGATTCTCTTGCAAAAACTGATATATCGACTACAGTCTCAAACTGACATCAAATATATAGGCTTTCACTGTAAAAGCCGTAGTGTCGATTATATCTCGATTTTCAATGTCGGCTTTTCACTATAAAAACTGACTATAGTCGAAAGACTAATATGCCGACTTAGTCTTAACTAAGCAGAATGAAATATCAAAATTATCAAGGCCGGATTAGAATTATACCAACATGGTTACAGCCAGTCGAAGGATATTCAGTTTGCTACCGCTTATCAAATGATCTGACGTACAAACCCAACCAAGTATCGGGTATAGGATATTCGACTTACCATCATTATCCTAACTTCTATTAAGTACATCAAAGACTATACGACTAATGGATATCCTACAAGTTCTACCGAATGATCGGATCACCGATTAATGTTCGGTGGCTACTTTACATTGCAGACATTGCAGACTTAATATTCCAGACAAACAGTTCAAACTTTGAAGAAAATGCTTTCATTCATTGTCAAAAAGAAGTTATAAAATTGGATCGGAGTCCGATTACAGATATTTGATTACACAAAAAGAAAAGCAAAATACACCGACTAAGCTTCGTCGCCGTTCCTATTCCTTTGCTCTGGTGTAGTATCGGTGACTTGAACAACTTTAGGTATGGTCGGTGCTTCATCTTGAGTCAGTGCGGCTTCTTCTTCAGCAACCCCATCTTTCGATCTTGGAGGGACGATGCTGCTCAAGTTGAGGTTCGGATATAATTTCTCGACTGCATCTTGGTCGTCTTCATATCCGACGCAGTACAAAGTGAAGCCACCTTTGAGGATCTCTTCTTTGAATTCTTTCGAACTCCAAAAATTCTCAATTGCCCAACTCAATGCCTCCTTTGCCGACTCCGCTTCTGCCTTCACCAAATCAGCATCGGCTCGAGCAGAGGATGACTCTTCTTCGGCTAGTGCCAACCTTTCCATGCAGGCTGGATGACGTCCACGTTCGGCTTCAAGTTCTTTGATGCGTCCATCTTACTCCCGTCGAAGTCGGTGGATAGAATACTTTTTGCTCTTGGCCTGCGACTCAAGAGCCGAAATAGCTTCGCAAGCCGACTTAAGTTCGGCCCCTGAGGATGTTAATTCATCCGTTAGTTAGGAAACCTCCTCCTAAAGCTTGGCTTCCCGCTCAGCTACCGACTTAAGTTGTTCGAAGGTAGCCACTTTCCCGACATTCACAGTGCGACCTTATTTATCCACGACTGACGAAAATCGTCGAACTTTGCGTAGCCGACTTCTAAATCGAACATATCGTGGATCAACTGTAGACAGAAGATAAGTCAGATTAAAAAAAAAAAGAAAAAGAAGAAAAGACACTTACCTTGATTATCATTGAGTAAAAGGATGAAAATATCTCGGCCACCGTCCATTTCATCCGATGCTCCCAAACAACCGGAAGAAGAGCGGCTTGGCACAGTCGCTTGGCCAATGTCGGATTGGCCAAGGCTGATTCATCACCAGGCACTTGAAGGTCGAAGTGAACCATCTGGCCCTCCTACGCTGCATCTTCCGTCAAAGTCATCAGAGCTTTCCCCCGATCCCTTGTCGGTGGCCCCATATTCGAAAGCGAGGGGAAGCTTGAACTCGATTGCACCTCAGCTGAAGGAGCAACTGGCGCAACTGCAGATTGTTCGAGTTCTCTTGCCTCGACCCAAACCTTCTCAATTGATGGAACTACCGACGGTGCTTTGGCAATTCCCCTTGCCGCCCTTTCTTTGGACGACACAGCAGGGAGCACTGTCGAGGCCGACAGTGCCAGGACTAGTTCAGGAACCGATGCAGACGGAGCATTGGGTTCCTCAGTTGGCATTGAAGCAACAACTGAAGCATGGGCTGCTTGAACTTGCGCTAAAGTTTGATGCCTCTTCGACGGTCGAGAAGGTCCAGTCTCGGATGCTGCCCTCTTCCAGCAGCATGCTGACGAATGTCGATATTCGACACTCACACCCTCGACTGCATGGCTGTAATTACAACAGAAGTCAGTACAACTCAACAAGTAAAAGAAAAGTGAAGTCTGAAATAACCGACCGACTACACTATACCTAGACGGGCAACCGAACTAAGGCCGGCATTATAAAGGACCTATTCGGTCACAAACTCCTTCTGCGCCGGGACAACCATGTCTTTCAACCGATGGAAGTCCTCCCAATCGCCGACCTCTACTTGGCTGTTGTCGTTGGGATCGGTTCGTGGATCGCCTCAACAGGAAGAAAAACCCCAAAGAAGGGTAGAGGAAGAGAAGAAGAATTGGTTCTTCCATCCATAAATGGACGATGAAAAATCTGTAATAAAGGAAAGGCCTTTTTGGGGGTTGAAGAATCACCACCCTCGGACCTTCGGATAAGGTCGGAGGACAAAAAAAGCTTGGAAAAGAGAAGGACGAGGTTCAGTCGGTAGCACCCGACACAACAAGGCAAAACTAATTATCAGTCGGATCGAATTTGGGGCCAGCTGAGCCAGACAAAGTTCGTAGTAATCTAAAATATTTCAGACAAATTTTGAAATCGAAAATCAAAGATCTGCTTGAAGATCTTTAACATAAAAGGCCACTTGGCCCGAAGGAGGGGTATTCACCTGACCATCGACCCCATGGGTGAAAAGCTGAAACTGCTATGGGATACAATACTGTTCCCGGAGCCGCTCGATATTCGGCTCCAAAAGTGAAAAAATCTCCACCTCCGAACCTGACTGAGATTCGTCAGTTGGATTCTCCGACCAACTGTCTCGAGAAGGAAAAGTCCTAGCCATAAGAGACAAGACTTTAAAGAAGGTGGAGATTCTAAAGAAAAAGGGACTCAATGAGAGACAGAAATTTGACCTGAAAAAGATGGGAATAACAATCTCAGATGCTGGGATGACCGTCCGGCAAAGTTTCAGCACCAAAAAAGACAAAATAAAAAGTAGAAGTTTGGTTGAGAGCGACCCTATATACATAGGATCTCTCAACGACCGAGATGAAGGTGATCGAATCGAAGATTTACAAAATGATGACATGTGGCAACATTTAGACCGACCATTATTTAGACGGTTCGACGCACCTGCCCCATAACTAGCCACGTCACCCTAATCCACATGAACAAATCCGACCCAATAATATTCGAACGCATGGTACAAATCTACTTGTCAGAATCATATCGTCCGACATCGAATCGACTTCTCAAAATGACGTTTGACACTGATAACTGATACTGAATTATTCGGTCAGTGTGACAGTTTAAAGACGACCGTACCCGCTAAAACGACAAAGCAGTCGATCGCCCATATCTCAGAGAAAGCAGCATCAAAATCGAGGTTCAATGTGACAGAAATAACTCCCTTCATCCAATGTGACGAACCACGTGATAATATATACATCAGTTCATCTTGAGCTTAAGAGTGGGGGGCAACTGTTGGGATAAACCGACCAACCTCCGACTTTGGTTGCCACAACTTCGATTATGCATCGGTTGATCATGCAGTTTCGATTCTTCATCGATCGACTGAGCAAACTGCACCGACTTACTGTCGGCTAGCTGACTAATATCGATTGACTGACTAATGATTCGACTACTACCGATCGATAGTGAACGACTTAGACCGTCGGTATAACAAAACTACTGGCTGACGGTCGCTCATAGAGTCTACCAACATATAGTCGGTTCTACCGATATATAGTCGGTTCTACCGACATATGACCGGCTAATTTGCTCAACATACCATAACCATCATAAATGATTATCAACTACGTGTCATGGCTGTTAAGGAGAATTAACGCCTCACTAATTCATTTAGCGCCATAAAAAATGGGACCACGTGCTCAATAGTTACACTAGAATCATCTATAAAAAGGAGGATAAGTGAGCAGTATGGGTAAGTGAGCTTGGGATCAGAACTCTACTACTTTCTACATTCAAAAACTACTGTTCACCAACTTCCTTCTTTGACTTAAACATCAAAGAGTCTCCATCGGATACCAATCCGATCTGTGTGGATACTGTCTTGTAAGTGCTCGTTCCAGGTGACAGACGATAAAGAGTTGGTTGCAACAAATCTAATCACAAATGTCATGATCAGCTCAAAATCAGTTCTAATAGGCATGTGTTATAATATCCTTGGTCTACATAGGCTATTATCCGGATTCGCTCTAATGTCATTTATAATAACCCTGGATCCATCCAAAAAAGTTAGCCAAAAAATATTATTTATATTTCTCTATTTTTTATCTCTCTCTTCTTCTCTTTCTCCCTTAAAATTTTCACACCACTGATCATAAACATTATAATTCTCATGATTATAATGTAAAGTCCAGTCCATTGAGACTGGTTGGGACCAATCGAATGATTTAACAACAGGCATATGCTCCGGATGTGCTGACTCTATAACAAACTCCTGATGGGAGTTTGCTTTCCCTTGCCAGCTCTTGGTGGGAGATGAAGATCTAAGAAGGGTACCGAGGCTAAGAAATGCTAGCCTCTACCTTTGCAAAGCTACACCCCACCCATGATGCATCAGAGCCAATCACCGCCGTTAGAAGAAGTAAAAAGAAAAAATTGCTTTGCCCTAACGTAGCCGCATGCATTGTCCCATCAAGGGCCACCATCATTGGCTTGTTTATGGCTGTCGCTGCTGTTAGATTACATTGCCGTGCATTCCTTGTTTTTGCCCCCTGCTTGCTTATTTTTTTATCTTCTTTTTTGACCATCATTGCTATCTCTATCGCCCGACTTTGTCGAGACCTTTGGCTCCTCCTCCTAGGTGCTATAATTGAATAATGGAGCCTCGGCTGCAAATGAGCAAGCCAAGCATGATCCAACACGGGTTTTATGTTTTGAACGGTGATGACCCTTTTCTTCTTCCCTTTTTTTTTTTTCCTTTACTGTCATCACCCACTATGGCTTCCATTCTCGCTACAATTGCTGGATTTCAAACCTCCAACTAGAGTGATCACCACCATCAGCCTTCCTCCACCTTAATCCCATCTTCCCTATCTTTCTTATTCTCCTAGTCACTCTTTCTATATTTCTCTCTTTTTTGTCACTTTTACCTCTCTTCCCTCCATGGATGTATGGAGCCCAACAGAAGGGTCCCATACTCTTTTTTCATGCATCTCAAGTTGACCCCAGTAGCAGGTCTTGCTCCATGGTCTCTAGGTAGGCCCTAGTAGAGGGCCCTAAAACTGATCTTGTGATTGCTTTTTTATGTTGGCCTCCAGTTCGATCTTGATTTGGCACCATTGATCCTATAATTGACGACTCTTATCATAGTATTTTTTTTGTTTAAATTAGATTTCAATTCCTTGATTTAGCAAGTTGATGCCAAATTTGACCCGCTTGGCTATGGATACACAATCGGCTAGCTATGCCAACTGTGTCCTTCATTTCCTCTTGCTTGTATTTTACCCACATCGAGCATAATCACTTCATAATTTTTTCTGATTATTGGTTTTGGTTCTGTGAGGGTGCAGTCAGCCGAACAAGAAGTTCAGCAAGGGATTTTGCACTTGAGTTTTTAAATCTAGGTAAAGCTTTAACTCCTTTATTATTTAAGTTTGAATAAGATATAGAAATGTAGGATTAGGAGTGACTTACTAGAAAATTAGTCCAGTATTCTAGTGGTTGCTCAAAAACAAATTGGTGTTATATCGATGTTAAAATGATTGGATGTGTTAAGTGTATGCCCGAATTGATAAACACTATAGTTAGATTTATATTTGCGATCAAGGTAAGAATCTCCATATAGGATCATATCTCTCTCTCTCTCTATATATATATATAGATATATATAGTATCATGTATCAATGATTTTTGGTTTTGCATGAAACAATATTGTTCATTGCATGATTGTTGATACGAATATATAACTAAATGTTTCTTTATTGCATACACAGAGGTGTGCGTGCATGTGTGTGTGTGTATATATATATATATATATATATATATATATATATATATAAGGCCTATGTTATAGAGTATATAACTTCGATCATAGGGATCAATTTCTGGTCGCGTAGCTTCATAATAATTCTGTAAAGCTTCCGCATAATTTCTTTCGGATTGAGCCAATATATATATATATATATATATATATATATATATATATATATATATATATATATTTCAGATATCAATGATTTTAGAATTTGATACTAGTTGCTTTCAAATTTGGCAAAGAATATAGAATTACATTATACTTTGGTTGGCTAGAATAAAACTTGGATAACTAGATGGTTTGAGTAAACGGTCTATGGATTAGCCTCACATGTGGACAACCGCCACGAGCTCACGCATGGGGATAGCTATCATGGGTTTGTATATTGGTATTCTAGATAGCCGCACAAGTTTATGTATGGAAATTTTGGATGGCCACCATGGAGTTAAGCATCACTATTTTGCATAGTCACCGCAGCCTTATATATATGGATATTAGTGATAGCCACCACAAGCTCATATGTGAGTTTTCTGGATAGTAGCCATGAGCACAACAAGAAAATGAATTATTAGTGATGATCATTTATTATCGCTAATAATCCAAATCCCATTGCTAATATTATTATCGACAGAAACACGTTGCTAAAAATTTGTCAGAAATAAGCTCATCGCTAATTATCATTATTAGCAAGGTAACAATCTCGTCACTAATAGAAGTAATTAGTGACGGCATTAGCGACAATAAAACTATCGCTAATATTTTTTTTTTTAATTTTTTTAATTAAAAACTATTAGTGACGGTACTATCATCACTAATAATTTTTTATTTAATATTTTTAATTAAAAATTATTACTGACGACATTGTTCGTTGCTAATGCTGTCGCTAATAGTTTTTTATTTTTTTAAAAAAATTATAATTAAATTTTTTAAAATCTATTTTAATCATAGTAATTGTTGGGTACAAAATACCCACGGTCGAAGTTTTCAGCGGGATTAGCCCTTGCGAGCTCTGTCCGGACTCCTACGGGAGCCGGACTCCGCCGACAACTTCAACCGCAAGTAGACTCCGCCCGAACTCCTACGGGAGCCGAGCTCCGTCCTCAACATTAACTGCCGGTAAGCCTTGTCCGGACTCCTACGGGAGCCGGACTTCGCCTTTGACTTTAATTGCAGGAAGACTCCGCCCGGACTCCTACGGGAGCCGGGCTTCGTCCTCGACTCCAACGGCTGCAGACAGACTTCGTCCGGACTCCTACGGGAGCTGGACTCCGCCGACAACTTCAACCGCAAGTAGACTCCGCTCGGACTCCTACGGGAGCCGGGCTCCGTCCTCAACATCAACTGCCGGTAAGCCTTGTCCGGATTCCTACGGGAGCCGGACTTCGCCTTTGACTTTAATTGCAGGAAGACTCCGCCCGGACTCCTACGGGAGCCGGGCTTCATCCTCGACTCCAACGGCTGCAGACAGACTTCGTCCGAACTCCTACGGAAGTCGGACTCCGCCGACAACTTCAACCGCAAGTAGACTCCGCCCGGACTCCTATGGGAGCCGGGCTCCGTCCTCAACATCAACTGCTGGTAAGCCTTGACCAGACTCCTACGGGAGCCGGACTTCGCCTTTGACTTTAATTGCAGGAAGACTCCGCCCGGACTCCTACGGGAGCCGGGCTTCGTCCTCGACACCAACGGCTGCAGACAGACTTCGTCCGGACTCCTACAGGAGCCGGATTCCGCCGACAACTTCAACCGCAAGTAGACTCCGCCCGAACTCCTACGGGAGCCGGGCTCCGTCCTCAACATCAACCGCCGGTAAGATCCGTCCGGACTCCCACGGGAGCCGGACTTCGCACCTAACTTCAATTGCAGGAGGACTCCGCCCGGACTCCTATGGGAGCCGGGCTCCATCGCCAACTTCAACTGCAGAAGCGCCGAACTCCTACGGGAGCCGGACTTCGCCGACAACTTCAACCGCAAGTAGACTCCACCCGGACTCCTACGGGAGCCGGGCTCCATCCTCAACATCAACTGCCGGTAAGCCTTGACCAGACTCCTACGGGAGCCGGACTTCGCCTTTGACTTTAATTGCAGGAAGACTCCGCCCGGACTCCTACGGGAGCCGGGCTTCATCCTCGACACCAACGGCTGCAGACAGACTTCGTCCGGACTCCTACGGGAGCCGGACTCCGCCGACAACTTCAACCGCAAGTAGACTCCGCCCGAACTCCTACGGGAGCCGGGCTCCGTCCTCAACATCAACCGCCAGTAAGATCCGTCCGGACTCCCACGGGAGCCGGACTTCGCACCTAACTTCAATTGCAGGAGGACTCCGCCCGGACTCCTATGGGAGCCGGGCTCCATCGCCAACTTCAACTGCAGAAGGACTCCGCCGGAACTCCTACGGGAGCCGGGCTCCGCCCGCGACTTCAACTCCGAGAGGACTCCGCCCGACTCCCACGGGAGTCGGGCTCCGCCCACGACTCCAACCGCAAGGAGGACTCCACCCGGACTCCTACGGGAGCCAGACTCCGTCATCAGCTCCGACCGCTACCGACTTCAGCCACGGATCTGCACTCCCAGAAGGCCGATAACGGCCATGATTCTGCTCCACTCCCTGCGGCGGACCCTACGCGACCCCATTACTCCCTGACAGGCTGTATTAACGGCCATGATTTTGCTCCACCCCTGCGGCGGATCCTGTGCGATTCCACCACCCCCAGATGAGTCACGACAGCAGACGCCGCTCCACTTCCCGCGGCAGGCCCCTCGTGGCACACCCCGATGATTGCCAGGGTCCACCCCACTACTCTCTGCAACAAACTCCGCCTGACCCTGGGCAGCCCGCTGCCAGACGGTTACAGATGTCGCTATCAGGCTACCCCCCTCCGCCTATAAAAGGAGGCTCCAGATATGTTATTCAATAAGCTCTCATCTTTCATCTAAAAACTCTGCTAAATTCTCCGTTCGAGCACTCCATTCTTGTTGAGGCAGAGAACTGACTTGAGCGTCAGAGGGTCTTGCCGGAGCAACCCCACCTCTGGTTTAGACTTCCTTTGCAGGTCCCGACGGCGACCGCGACTTCCTCGACTCCACTTCTCCGGCGCAAGCGAATTTTTGCACCAACAGGATTGGCGCTAGAGGAAGGGGCTGTGTCTTCGCAATACCCTTGTTCTTAAAGGAGCGCTCAACGGATCCACCTCCGGTCATCTTATCCGGCACCCACTCCTCCTTTCTCATCTGATGCCTTCTCGCGAGGCATTCGCACAACTACCTCTGGCTATGGTCACCGACAAGGAGTGGCCGGACGATCGGCCTCTATCGGATTCCGTCAACACCATTTGGGGGGATCCCGGTGGGAGGCAACCAACATACCGGCTGTATTCCCAAGCGGCAAAAGGTTGAAGAACCCATAACCTTTACCGAAGAAGACACCCAGGGAGTCCAATTCCCTCATAACGACGCAGTCATAGTTTCCTTGAATATAGGAAATTACGACGTCCGTCGCATTCTTGTCGACAACGGAAGTTCGGCCGATATCTTGTTCTATGACGCCTTTTCAAGAATGTCCGCTCTTGACGGTCATCTGAGGCCGATTTGCTCCCCCCTGGTAGGGTTTACCGGTGACGCCGTTCCGACGGAAGGAATGATAGCTTTGACTGTGGCCGCGGGTCAATATCCAAAGCAATCCAAGGCTCTGGTGAATTTCTTGGTGGTGAAGGCGCCATCCGCCTACAATGCAATCCTTGGCTGACCCGCCTCAATGCTCTCCGAGCTGTCATTTCGACCTACCATTTGAAGTTGAAGTTCCCCACCAACCAGAGGATCGGAGAGGTCGGGGAGACCAAGCCCTGGCCAGACATTGCTACAACATCGCCTTGCAAAGAAGCGATCAGGCTGACCCCTGTCCCGTCGATGGACTAGATGCTCGTGATGACCTCACCGAAGAAAGGGGCGGCCCAATCGAAGATTTGGTACCAATCCCTTTGAATGATGGGAATGCGGAGCATGTAGCGCTAATTGGCTCCAACCTAGGGGAG